>NW_007377481.1:139077-256763 GCF_000475195.1 Diaphorina citri | reverse complement strand
TACGCAAGTGCGGCTTACCACATGACTTTTCCCCCCTTATCTCTCTATCTGTGGCAATTTCAACGATAATTTGTGCTGAGTGCACCCTTTGTTAAGTCCTGTCCAACTGAAAAACTTGCGAAAAAAGTTATATTTATTTACGGCAAAGAAACACTATAATATAGTGTTGAAACCAACGAGAGACGTCGTAACATCCTAAAAGGTTTTAGAAGTTATTTGGTTGTGGGTTATCAAAGGGGCGCCAGGGGGTAGTGAACAAAAACCTCGAGCTGGAAAAGGCCGCAGCGGCAAGTGGCAATCGCAAGGCCAACACCATCAAACTATTCAAGCCGGAAATCCTTCAGCTTACCGCGGACGAGCTGAATTTCTCGCTCTGCCTCTTCGTCAAGGAAGTTAGGAAGCCAAACGGAACTCAGTATGCGCCCGATACGATTTACTACCTGTGTCTTGGCATTCAGCAATATCTGTTTGAGAGCGGCAGAATTGATAATATATTCACTGATCCGTACTATGAGAAGTTCACGGAAGCGCTGGATGAAGTTTGCTGTAAATTCTCGGCCCTCTATAACGATACGCGTAAGTTTTACCTTTGAAAAACACATTGAATAATGGTGCTTTTTTACACTGCTCGAATAGGACTAAAACGAGTCCCTTTACACGAGAAGTGGGTTACTATTATTGTGGCCACATTAGACCCTACGTCGAAATTACCAGGGAATACCTCGGCTGGGATTGCTCTGGCCCAACTTCCTCTATTTCTGACCCGATATTAATATTACACTCGTTGTTGAATTTATTGATTTGCATTTATTTAATAACAGGCAATATTTTTTGTTTCTTCTCTTGCAGAGTTCATTGTAACGCGAGTAGAAGAAGAACATCTTTGGGAAAGCAAACAGCTGGGTGCTCATTCTCCTCATGTCCTACTCAATACACTCATGTTCTTCAATACTAAACACTTCAACTTAATTGTAAGTACCAACCAGTAGTTACAGGATATGTATAAGTAGTACTTTATTTCGTCTGTAGGTGCAAAGCAATTTTTCTTCTTCTTTAATACTGGTTTGCCAGGCAGTGGCAATACCATACGCAATCCATTTTCGATTATTTAATAATGCTGACAAGGCAATGTACGCGAAAGCGATGCATTGTCTGGTCTAACAGCGAACGTAAAAGACTGAGCTTCGCGAGTCGGCATAACGCGCACTTGTATATTTTAACGTGGAATTCCTCAAAAATATAACCACCGCCAGGTCTTACGATCTTCTTGAAACCGTATCCCTTCTTGATTTTTCCAATTTCGTCAGGTCATAGACTTTAGCCAGGATCTCTGGGCTCACAAGCTGTATCCAGCCAGCAAAGGCTCGGAGAAGGTTAGAACCGAACTAGCCAAATCAATACTACCCCTCCATACCCGATGGGATATCTAATGCCTCCCTTCCACATTCCTTTTCACTCAAGTCTCCCTCAACCTTACCTCAGTTTCGATCTCCCTCTCTTTCTATTCCCCGTATGACTAGTTTCTTTACTTATTTTACCTATGTAACTCTTGTCTTTCCGCTCTATATGCACAAACCATCTCAAGCTACGCTTTTCTTTTTTCTTTATTCTGGAGAAATTTAATTAAATAGTCATAATTTGTTCATCATTGTAATTTAAAAGAGCCCACCTGCAAAAAGTTAGGCCTTAGCTTGGAGGTGCACTGATTGTAATCTATAAATTTGTATTGTAAATAAAGCTCATTCAATTCATTTCAGAAAGGGAAAAGGGAAAAAATGTTGGTACCTACCTACTTAACTATAAAATTGTAATAGAAAGTAAACAAGAGAATTTCAAATTTTCGGCTTTTCTTTTTGGTATAAAGTTCTCTTCACTCATTTTCTTTTCTCTTTATCCAGACGGTTGAGGAGCACATGCAGCTGTCGTTCTCTCACATCATGAAGCATTGGAAGCGGAACCCTAGCATGGCGGCCAACATAGCCACCAACTGCACCAAGGCACCTCCCGGATCTCGTAATGTACTGCTCAGGTTCTATCCGCCCCAGTCTGCTATAGGTAAGTACTGCTCAGGTTCTATCCGCCCCGGTCTGCTATAGGTAAGTACTGCTCAGGTTCTATCCGCCCCAGTCTGCTATAGGTAAGTACTGCTCAGGTTCTATCCGCCCCGGTCTGCTATAGGTAAGTACTGCTCAGGTTCTATCCGCCCCAGTCTGCTATAGGTAAGTACTGCTCAGGTTCTATCCGCCCCAGTCTGCTATAGGTAAGTACTGCTCAGGTTCTATCCGCCCCAGTCTGCTATAGGTAAGTACTGCTCAGGTTCTATCCGCCCCAGTCTGCTATAGGTAAGTACTGCTCAGGTTCTATCCGCCCCAGTCTGCTATAGGTAAGTACTGCTCAGGTTCTATCCGCCCCAGTCTGCTATAGGTAAGATACGCGCCATCTTAACTTTACTATATTTTTAACTTTACTGTATGTATGTACTTATGTTTGATGTAAATAAACGAGGCCTGTTTAAACTGTTGGCATAATGGGACTTTTTAGTCTTAGCCGACAGTATAAATAAGGTATATTAAATAAATAAAATAAAAATATTTTTTCCATCTTTATTCTTATAACTCCTGGAAGAATGACATAATAATCAATACCTCCTTAATTTGTAAACAACAGCAACAGCAATATGTTATAACTCCTATTTTAAGTAAATAAACGTCTACAAAAAAGGTCCTCGCATTCGGGACGATAAGACCTTAGCAGTTACCATTCCCTCTGTCAAAAAACCTATTAACTCATTTATTCCCATTGTCAAGAAAATCGTTCAAACTCACATATGAGTAGGCTTCCAAATGACCGTAGAATAACAATATATGAATAAGAAGGTCCCCCCTAGGTTATGCATGCTACAGGTATGTTTATAGCCTTCCAGGAGTCAGTTTCTTTTGGATTAGTGCACAACAAAAAGTTTGGGTGGGTTTGAGTCATACTAAAAGTTTCATTATTTTTTTGCTTCAATCCTTTTGTTATGATTATGACACCAAAGGATTTCTATGGTTTTCTAACAAAAGGATTTCTATGATTTCCAGACGCTCCTGGATCAAGAAAGAAGAAGGTTTATGAGCAGCAAGAAAATGAAGAGAATCCTCTGAGATGTCCTGTTAGACTGTACGAATTTTATTTGTCCAAATGGTAAGTGAGCTCCTTTTATTATTCAGATCAAGGAACGCAGAAAATATTCGCCATAAATGTTACATAAGAAGGAATAATAAGGATTAAAATGGAGGAATAAAGAAGTACTGAGTCTTCACTTCTTGACCAGTTATGAAAATAGTGTTTCATTCTAAAATATAGGAATTTCAACTCTTAAAACATCATACGGGAGGAATAAAGAAGTACTGAGTCTTCACTTCTTGACCAGTTATGAAAATAGTGTTTCATTCTAAAATATAGGAATTTCAACTCTTAATGAAAACATCATACAAAAGATTTTCTTTTTAGATGTCGGACCAAATCGGGCTTTCGATCAGGGTTCTCCTGAAGGACTTTTTCCACCCAACCACTAGTTTGCATGTTATATTCTATATGTGTGTGTACTTTATTTGAATACTCTTCTTCTTTTCAGTTCTGAAAGTGTGAAAGTATTAGATTGTGTACACCGCCGTTGTTATTTCGTAGCAATAAAACAACTGCTACATTAGACGCATGTGGTCTGTGTCGTAGTATGTCGTGTGTGTACTTTATTTGAATACTTTTCTCGTTTCTTTTCAGTCCTGAAAGTGTGAAAACCAGGAACGACGTGTTCTACCTTCTCCCGGAGCGTTCCTGTGTTCCCGACAGTCCCGTCTGGTATTCTACCACACCCCTCAACAAGGAGGCCCTCATGAAAATGCTGCATCGGATCAAAATGGTCAAAGAAATCAACATTGCTTTCCTCTCCCTCTAATTCTGTACATATGTGAACATAGAAAGATGTATTTCCCCCTTCTTTTTTTCATATGCTTTTTATTTCAGACAGTTTATTTATTTTTTGAAAATTTTCGAAAATCTCAGAAAAAAACTATTGATTGAAATGATTTTTGAAAATTTAACATGAATTTTTTTTAGGCAACTACTAATACGTGGTCAAATTTACCTGTCTCAGTTTCTCCCTTTTTCATATGCTTTTTATTTACCACAGACAGTTTATTTATTTTTCGAAAACCTTGTAAAGCGAAGTTTCAAATATTTATTTATTTTTGAAAATCTGAAGAAAACTATTGACGTTTCAATGATTTTTGAAACTTTGAAAATTTAATATGAATTTTTTTAGGTCACTAGTACTGTTGTGGTTTAGTGGTCAAAACGCTCGCCTGTTATTTATTTTTTGAAAATCTTGTAAAACGAAGATTCAAATATTCATTTTTTAAAATCTTAAAAACTATTGACGTTTCAATGAATTCTGAAACATTGAAAATTTAACATGAAATTTTTCAGGCCACTAATATTACCGTTTTCAAATTTACCTGGCTTTGGGTACAATCTTAGCCGATGTATGAGATTTTGTTCTTGATATTTATTTATTTTTTTCTTTTCAATGGATTTATTTCAAGTGGCAACTTTCTCATGGAGGAGCTCTTCCACCCAACCACTGATTTTTCTTTCACTGTGAGCCTTTAAGAGCCTTTTTTTTTAGCCCGTCCTTCCTTTGTTATTACAATAGTATTAATATAAAAAAAAGGTATAGTGGACGGGCTATTGTTGCTCTTGGCATAGAAATGGGTCCTAAAATTGTGTACCATTGTCCGGACACCCTGTATATACTCAGGATTTTTTTCATTACCTATTATTTTTAAATTTGTAGATTGATAAAGTCCCTGGGGTTTGTTTCATGAAAAACTCTGCACTTCCCACTCCTTGATTTTTAGGCCCGTCACGCGTAGTCGCCTGCAAAACCAAACCTAGAAAATGATAGAGAGGGTCTCTATAGACTCTATTATTTTCATATGTTTAGTTTTGCAGGCGGCTACGTGCTACTAAAAGTCGCGCGTCTACGCTTCCAAAGTGACATGAAGCTTATTCTACGCTTAGATAATATTGACCAATGGTACGATGTTTATTCTACGATTAAATAAGTGGGGAGTGCAGAGTCTTTTGTGGAATACGGCCCAGATCTAAAGTTTCATGTTGAAATGCACCTTGGTCTTCTGCGGATACCTGAAGAATTTCTCAAAAATGGAACAAGATATCATGAAACCGTAAATTCGGGGCTTAATCTTGAAACAAAAATGGCTCTACCACACTAATATTGTAAATAGAAAATTAATTATCTTTATTATTGTAAATATCTTTTTGTACTTCGAAAGTGCAGTTTTCATATTTTGTTGGGGTGAATGTTTCAATGATTCACTCTATTATTGAGAAGAGTGAACCAGTTATTTAAAGATTTTTGAAGTCAAAAATTGTATATCGTTATACTTTCTTAACGTGTTGATTGATGGCAAAAAGTTAACTTTTCAAATGACGAAACTTTTTACTTTCATTACGGACGCCAGGCCATACGTTCAAAACTATTTTCCTATAATTCTCAATATGTAATTGCCCCCCCCCCCATTTCATCAGTGGGCTACTCCACAGACGACTTTACATTTTTTACTCCACGTGCTGAAATAAGGAAAGTAAAAAAGGCCTTACCGTTTGTTAATATTTTCTTCGCGTGGAGTAAAAAGTGCGGAAGAAGTGCAGAATCGTTTGTGGAACATTCTCTTGAACATTTTTTTTTTTTTTACAACGCTGAGTTCACCTATGTAATGGTACGCGGGTTTTTTACACGCTGCCTGCCTTTTTCCATGCAGCTTTTGTCAAAAATACCCAAGTGTACCCAATCCCCATCAGCATTTTTTTCATAAAACACGCGAGCAAAGACGCGAGTGGAAAAACTCTTTTGTACACCCACCAATGTTTGTAGTTCCATTGAATGTACTTCTTAAAGGTTGAAAAACGAATTCCATTGTCAAGTACAGGGAGATGCGAAATCTCTGTATGGTAATTTGGTATTTTTACCCCCGCAAGTTTTGACAAACGTTTTTGTTGGACAACGGGGGTTTATAATTAGAATTTTCGGATTTAAGATCATATATTTTACTGTATAACTAATAATTAACAAGAGAGTTGATTATGAAGTCCAGTTAATCCGTTTGTCTGATTCAACGTTCATGGAAAATTGCAGGAGTAAAAATACCGTATTACCGTTTGTTAATATTTTCTTCGCGTGGAGTAAAAAGTGCGGAAGAAGTGCAGAATCGTTTGTGGAACATTCTCTTGAACATTTTTTTTTTTTTTACAACGCTGAGTTCACCTATGTAATGGTACGCGGGTTTTTTACACGCTGCCTGCCTTTTTCCATGCAGCTTTTGTCAAAAATACCCAAGTGTACCCAATCCCCATCAGCATTTTTTTCATAAAACACGCGAGCAAAGACGCGAGTGGAAAAACTCTTTTGTACACCCACCAATGTTTGTAGTTCCATTGAATGTACTTCTTAAAGGTTGAAATACGAATTCCATTGTAAGGTACAGGGAAATGCGAAATCTCTGTATGGTAATTTGGTATTTTTACCCCCGCAAGTTTTGACAAACGTTTTTGTTGGACAACGGGGGTTTATAATTAGAATTTTCGGATTTAAGATCATATATTTTACTGTATAACTAATAATTAACAAGAGAGTTGATTATGAAGTCCAGTTAATCCGTTTGTCTGATTCAACGTTCATGGAAAATTGCAGGAGTAAAAATACCGTATTCCTACTTACTTACTTACCGTGTTTGTTAACGAAAAATACGGTCTGTATAATGGAGACTAGTGTGTTCCAACCCTCGAAATTAATATGGATTGAATATTATCAATAGTTTTTTTTTTCTTTAAATGAGCGAAAATAAAAGAGAACAAGTTTATTGTACATTTCTATTCGGTAGTTATTTAAAAGAAATTGTATGAAATTTTATTTGTAATTTTCATTCAAAATAAAAATTTAAACTTTTTAATAAAACCAAGGCCTTATTCTTTTCAGTTGTTGGTCTCTGTAACCAAGGTCTATAACGGTGGCCATTTTGACGTTCTGTTCAGTGGCATCGTCAATAGATTGAATATTGACCAATAGAGCCAAAGATTTACCAAATCAGCCAATTTCCTTTAGTCATAAACACAATGGCCAATTCAAATAAATCTTTCGAAAATTATTAGGAAACAAACAGATTTCCAGAATTCAGACAAATTAAATGTAAAATAAATCCAAAGAGACTGAGAGTTGGAACTATCCTTCCAACACAACGACAGAAAGTACAAATCATTTTGTACCTCAAGTTAAATCCAAAGAGACTGAGAGTTGGAACTATCCTTCCAACACAACGACAGAAAGTACAAATCATTTTGTACCTCAAGTTCAGCCACAGCCACAGCACCCACCTCAACCACAACCACAGCCACCCTCTGTGTTGATACCACCTCAGTCTATGGCAGTGGATTATTCCTGTGTATCTCAAATGCCTGGAGCACCTCTCAACACAATGACCATCGGATATTCCACAGCAGATGAGAAAATCCCTGGCTACATAAAAGTTGAAGAGAAACATCCTGCCAGCTATATTAAAATAGAGGAGAAGCATGCTGGTGTTTATATGAAAGACAGCTCAATGTTAGTCAAGAGAGAAGTGTATTCTGACATGGGGCCATCAATGATACAGAACCAAACCTTACATCATCAGCAGAATTATCTCTATCAAACTGTTAGTCCCAGCCAGAACTCACATGAAAGCAACAATCAAGAGGTAAGATACCTACTGAATGAAATAATTAATTATGCATACACATAACTGATGACGGGCAGTGTGAAACATAACAATAACAATGTGGCTACTAGCTGTAATAATAATGCGATCTCAAACGTTAAGGAAGAGCCGATCAGCACGTCGACAAGTGTGCTGGGTAAGTTGGCAAGACAGGTTGGTCTCAAACAAAACGGATCTTATTTTTATGTAATACACTGGGGTAATGATGTCTGGGGACGTTGAACAGGGAATATACCAGCCTGAAATTTCCCTTGCTAAAGAAATAGCAAAGGTTGAGTGCGAAGGGCATCCACTCGTAAATTTTGTAGCCAAAACCAAATAGCCGTAGTTAGGGCTGATTGAGAGGCTGACGAAAAACGCCGACCCCGTCAGTACACGGGAAAAGGCGAAGAAGAAGACTGGGGTAATGATGTCTAGCCATGTTTATTTGCCTTTAATGGCAGGTTTGTTCCATGCTTCCATCCAACTAAATAACTCCTTCCTTAACAAAATAATACCTTCCCTAACAATACAAATCCTTTGTTTCAGTTAACACCTCATCATCCAACACCCTCAACACGCAGGCAAACAATCTGATGGCAGTCTACTCGTGGGAGAGCCTGGTGCCTCTGCTGGCCAGTCCTACACCTCCCCTATCTGCTCCACCCACGCTGTCTCCAGTTCTGGATGATATAACCAATAATGAAGAAGAAGATGACGATGTGTTTGAAATGGAGCCGGGAACTTTCGGAATAACAGATGGAGTAGCCACGAAGCGAAGGACGAAATCCTTGAGTGCCCTCCAGTCTAAGGAACCGCAGAGTCCGCTGAAGGTAGGAATTCTAAAGACCAACGTTGAAGCATAATAAATCTTAGCAACCTCTGTGGTCCAGTGGGTAACACACTAGATTCGTACACCGGAGGTCCCTTACCATTCGGCTACTGAAGATCTCGGGTTCAGTTGCCGGCAGAGTCGATTTTTAGAGTCGAAGTTTTTTCAGCTGTACTTGAAATACGGGGTACACTCAGCCCCATCTCGTGAGGACAATTCGGTAGCTTAATTTAAATCAGTAGCGACCAGTGGCGGCATTGTCAGGGTGAGGAGAAAAATTCTTGAAGTGATAGCAAGAGTAAAGAAGGCTTTGTTGGATGCTTTCCTTGGATTGGAGGAGGAAGATTAAAATGACAACATTTTTTTTTTTTTTTTTTTTTTTCGCAACTTGTACAATCTGAATTCATTTTTTACTTTTTATCTCTAGTTTGCAGGTTTATATTATACTTTTCATCTATATTAGATATTACAAACAAGCGAATTACAAAGCAAACAAAAATAAATATAAAATAAATTTTAAAAATTGCCGCCGGGACAGCTATCTCACGTCGTCCGAGCTCATCTCAACCCGGTACATAAACACACCGTGAAGATCTCGGGTTCAATTCCCGGCAGAGTCGAAGTTTTTTGAGCTGTACTTGAAATACGGGGTACACTCAGCCTCATCTCGTGAGGACAATTCGGTAGCTTAATTTAAATCAGTAGCGACCAGTGGCGGCATTGTCAGGGTGAGGAGAAAAATTCTTGAAGTGACAGCAAGAGTAAAGAAGGCTTTGTTGGATACTTTCCTTGGATTGGAGGAGGAAGATTAAAATGTCAACATAAACGTTAACAACAACAACAAGGCTCTTAGTAAAGCTTTGATAATTATACACAAAAATGTTGAGAGGCTCTAAGAAATTGTTCTAAGAAATAAAATAAAAAATCTTATCTTATCCTCTCTGCTTCACAAATAAATCATTAATTATATTTTTAATAATTTTATTTCACATTTAATAATTTTCATTTAATTTTCTTTCAGTCTAAGGACCGTATCCGTCGTCCAATGAACGCGTTCATGATCTTCAGTAAGAGGCATCGGGCCAAGGTACACCAGATTCATCCCAACCAGGACAACCGAACTGTGTCCAAGATATTGGGGGAGTGGTGGTACTCGCTAGGTCCTGAGGAGAAACAGAAATACCATGAACTTGCTTCAGAGGTAAGTGGGCTCTTTCGAATGGCCGGGTCTAGGAAGTGATTTTAAACTCGGTTTAAATTCAACTCTCGGATTAAGCAAATGGTATAAATTTCAAAAATTTCAACCAGTCAGATTTCTTAAAGCAAGTTTAAAACAGAGTTTAAACTCACTTTTTGGACCCAGCCATGAGAGAAACGAGACGAGACGAGAAGATATCATGAATTTTGGCCTTGATCTTCATAATTTATCGAATCTTCTAGCAAAATTTGAGCGTCCTAAGGCTGAAGTTGTGAGAACGGTGAACTCCTTTTGAACTTTTTCCAAGGTAAATAGCGAATTTTCGTTCCTGAATAACGACCGAACCATACCTTCTGGAAACACGGGCCAGGAGCATTTTTGATGTACATAGTTCATAGAAAATCTGTGTTAAGTTTGAGCGGCTTTTGCCCGAAATCTTGAGTCCTGAGAAAAGCGAAATCTTTTCGAGTTTTTCGAAATTTCTGCCTTAAATAGCGGCCGAATCGTACGTTTCTCGAGACCCGACTCGCTGACACTTTTGATCGTATAAAATTATCGAATTCATTTGAACTGTGACAATTCTGTCTAAAAAGCATGCTGTGTCGTTTTGACAACCCAAATTTTGGGCAGTCCGTCAAAAAATTTAACTGATTGTTTCTCTATCTAATCTAAGTTTAAAATATAAAATGAAAAAATCTCTTTTCACTCTTGTCTCCAGGTGAAGGAAGCCCATTTCAAGGCTCATCCAGAGTGGAAGTGGTGTAGTAAGGACAAGAGGAAGAGTTCCACAGGATCGGGAAGAGGGAAGCTTGGATCCATGGATGAGGGAACGGGAGAGGGGTTCATGCCGGATGATTTGGAACATTTTGAGAACAGCTTGGAAATGGTAAGAACTATGGAAATTATCTCATTGGTTCGTTGAAATTAAAGGCTTATTGTCAGCTCCCATGGCGTAGTGGCCACTGCGCTCGCCTTGCACGCGGGAGACCCGGGTTTGATTCCCGGCGGGGTCAAAAAATCTGTATCATGCAAATGATTGTTTCCGTGACTGGCTGTTGCGGGGCCCACTCAGCCTCGTGAGGAAAATGAGTACCTATGACATATAAATGCACATAGCGACCGGTGCCAGCATGATAGATAAACATTGGATGTTTAGGTTATTGAGATATTGGGAAAATCCTACAATGCTGCAGTGAGCATCAAAGTTGTGACATAATAACACAAAGAAACTGCATTTACATTACAAATTAAAGGCTTATTCAAGGACCCCATAGAACCTTACCTTAGGATAGAATACAAGTATACAGTGGCGTAGCGTGGTCGTCCTGTACAGCCCAGGTAAGCCCGTCATATAACTATTGAGCCCGTCACATATAGCCACAGGGAAAATGACCTGATAGTCAACTCCGAGTATTTGAAAACAACATATAACCATTGAACTCAACACACAAAACCATTAACCATTGAGCCCGCCACACATGGTACAGTCCGCGGAAAGGCCTGGCTTACGCGGACTAACCTCTCCGGTAGGCTTGTTAACTCAGGCTTTTTTTTTAACAATTTTCACCAGAATCGGATTAAACGTTCGAAAGTTATTGTATACAAATGGACATATAGGCACGCTGACTTGAATATCATGGATTTGAAACTCACTTTTTACCTCATCTATGAATGTTAGCGGGGAACATACAGACAAGACAAAGGAAAAGTCAAATCGTCGTGTTAAAAACTTAAACCTCACATCATTCGTTCATTAACCCTCTCGGTGTCCGCTGTCCCCAGGTTCATCATGCAGCACACTGTGATGCCGCCCGACCTTCTACCTCTCCACCCCCCTCCCCCTCCCGCCCAGACCAGCGTGATTCGCATCTCGCCCAACCCCCTCCCCAAACTGAGCCAGAACACCCCCAAGTCGTACCTACTCGAGACCTCCCCATCTCCGAAGCAGAGCGTTGCCAAGTCATACCTAATGGAGACCTCCCCGTCTCCCAAGCAAAGCCCTGTTGCCAAGTCGTACGTGCTGGAAAGCTCCCCGAAGGGAGGTGTTGCCAAGGGTTACATGATGGAGAGTGCACCGTCCCCACAGCATAGACCCAATGTGTCGTCCAAGAGTTTGATTCTGCAGAAAGCCCTGACCAATGCCGATGTAAGTTTGACACTTTGGAAGCCATGGGTGTTTCAGCGTTTAACCCCGGGGCTTAGGGTGCCCATGTCCATCTTATAATACGGACTGGGTAGAAAAGTTTCGGGCATATAAATTCTGGACACGAAATTCAATGTGTTAAGATATTTTCAGATATTTATTATATAAAAAAAAGTAAATTGAATTGAAATGCAGAGTAAACCAACGGAATATTTGTTATGAAATTAATGACAACGGGATACCCTCATAAAAGAAAAGCTCTTCACTTGACAAAGTCAAATTCTGAATGTTCTCCCTTCTGTATGATGACATGTTTGCTTACAGATCACTTCAAGTGACTCCCTTATGTGCAATACCCCGATGAACAGAAACATCTACACATAACTGTTATTCTAATGGAAAAGTACATCACCTAATAACTTTCCTTTTAAAACTATTAAAACAAAGAAATGGTATACAAAATTCCCAACATTTTAGACATAGACTGTAGAATCCTTTTCATAGGGACATCCTTGCCTCACAAAGTCTGGGAGCATTTTTCCTGTCGGCTCTTCCGACCCCCCCCCCCACCAAGATGTGCAATTTGACGGCAAGGCTGGTAGAAACTTGGTCATGACATCCATTGTCTTACAGTCCATAAGAACCTTATCTAATATTATCAGCTGAGAATAAGATCTCTATATTGTAAAATTGTTTTTCAAATAAATATGCGAATAAAAAAATATTTTCTTTTTTTCAGCGGGAACCGAAGCACGGGTACTCTGGATGGCGAGGATACATCGCGGGACTCTGAAACCTCGCCAAACATTTGAGTCTCTTACCAAGATTCAGATCCAGTTCATAAGGATCCAGTTCATATGGAGTAACAGAACTTATGGCAAGACTACGTAGAATGTTACTAAAAGGAATTTTAATTGTGTTAAGCATAAATGCTTGTCACAAATGTCGTTCCCTGCTTAATGCACTCCGCTAAATTTTATGACTTGACTTGGACTCGAACCACCAACCTCCAGATCCGAAGTCCACCGCGCTAACCACTACACCACCGAGGTTGGTATAGAATGTTACTACTACAGACAATATTCTTTGTTCTATTTTCAGAAGACGGAAGAAATGAAAGCAGATCCTGCCGACAAGATTGTTGTGGAGAATGAGTTTTCCGACGATGATCAAATGGTAAGTATAACACGTTTGTGTTTTCAGAAATTTGACTCTGATGGTAATGTAGGTCAACTTCTTCCATGCGATGCGCCTCGGTTTTGGGCGTGGCTGACTTGCAACTTCTCTTTCAAATCCTGTTTCACTTTGTCCATGTATCTCGTTTTCGGTCATTTTACCTCTAACTTCCAATCAAAACTCAAAAGGTTTCATAAGGTTACTCACGACAGGTTTTCCCTGACAGGTATTCATGCAAGACCTGTTAAGCAAGGTCTTATTAATCAAAACTCAAAAGGTTTCATAAGGTTACTCACGACAGGTTTTCCCTGACAGGTATTCATGCAAGACCTGTTAAGCAAGGTCTTATCTTTTGAACTGTTACTGATACATGTATTAATTTTTAACCCATCAAATATACGAGACCTTGTTTAGACTGCTGGGGTAAAAGGACTTTTCAGTCCTATTTGGGGAGGATAAACAAGGTGTATTCTATTCTACTTTCGGTACTCGACTCATGTTTGGGTCTCTTGGATCTGGTGATTGGTGGTTCGTATCCAAATCAAATAATATTTATCGTGGTATATTTAGCGGGAAATGATTAAAAGTTCAGATCATTTTAACCTCGATGATTTCAACTACCCCCGGTCCCAATTAGTTGAAATAATCGAGGTTCTACTGTAGATCAGTTTGTTTCATTGCTTTTACTTCCTCATTTCAGACTCCCATCATCCGGTAGTTCGGAGCGAGAGGTGAGCACGTCCGGGAAAAGGCGAAGAAGAAGACTGGGGTAATGATGTCTAGCCATGTTTATTTGCCTTTAATGGCAGGTTTGTTCCATGCTTCCATCCAACTAAATAACTCCTTCCTTAACAAAATAATACCTTCCCTAACAATACAAATCCTTTGTTTCAGTTAACACCTCATCATCCAACACCCTCAACACGCAGGCAAACAATCTGATGGCAGTCTACTCGTGGGAGAGCCTGGTGCCTCTGCTGGCCAGTCCTACACCTCCCCTATCTGCTCCACCCACGCTGTCTCCAGTTCTGGATGATATAACCAATAATGAAGAAGAAGATGACGATGTGTTTGAAATGGAGCCGGGAACGTTCGGAATAACAGATGGAGTAGCCACGAAGCGAAGGACGAAATCCTTGAGTGCCCTCCAGTCTAAGGAACCGCAGAGTCCGCTGAAGGTAGGAATTCTAAAGACCAACGTTGAAGCATAATAAATCTTAGCAACCTCTGTGGTCCAGTGGGTAACACACTAGATTCGTACACCGGAGGTCCCTTACCATTCGGCTAGAAATCCTTGAGTGCCCTCCAGTCTAAGGAACCGCAGAGTCCGCTGAAGGTAGGAATTCTAAAGACCAACGTTGAAGCATAATAAATCCTAGCAACCTCTGTGATCCAGTGGGTAACACACTAGATTCGCACACCGGAGGTCCCTTACCATTCGGCTACTGAAGATCTCGGGTTCAGTTGCCGGCAGAGTCGATTTTTAGAGTCGAAGTTTTTTCAGCTGTACTTGAAATACGGGGTACACTCAGCCCCATCTCGTGAGGACAATTCGGTAGCTTAATTTAAATCAGTAGCGACCAGTGGCGGCATTGTCAGGGTGAGGAGAAAAATTCTTGAAGTGATAGCAAGAGTAAAGAAGGCTTTGTTGGATGCTTTCCTTGGATTGGAGGAGGAAGATTAAAATGACAACATAAACGTTAACAACAACAACAACAACAACAACAACAAGGCTCTTAGTAAAGCTGTGATAATTATACACAAAAATGTTGGGAGGCTCTAAGAAATTGTTCTAAGAAATAAAATAAAAAATCTTATCTTATCCTCTCTGCTTCACAAATAAATCATTAATTATATTTTTAATAATTTTATTTCACATTTAATAATTTTCCAGCTTTCTAGGTAATGGGGTTCTGGAGATAGAGTGTGTTTATGAATCTCGCTTTTATATAAAAGTAAAGATTTCATCTATGTAGCAGCCGACTACCCCTACTGTGATAGTGTCCAAACAGTCCAATATAGAGATGCAGAACGCTAGTGTAGCCGCTGCCAATGCTGAGCTTATGCAGCAAGCTGATAAGAATAAAGGTAAGAATATCAGGAATAAAATAAAAGTGACCAAGGTTCCTTAGAAGATACAATATACACAACGCTAGAAGTTATCAGGAATAAAATAAAAGTTGATGGTGTCAAAACAGTCCAATGCTGAGCTTAAATCTAATCTAATCACGATTTATTTGTGATAAAGCTGAGAGAGACTTCACAATTTTGTGGATATGACAGCATTATTGAGAGCTTTTTTTTCAAGAGTTTGATAGAGGGAACTGTAAAAGTCCTATCGTCTCGAAAGCAAAGAGATAATTAAGACAGCTATCCTGTCTTTCCGAGAACGAAACTTATATCTGTTTAGGACAAAGAGATAAGTTGTCCTCACGAGGCTGAGTACCCCTTTTCCAAGTACAGACCCGAAAAAACTTCGACTCGGCCGGGAATCGAACCCTGAACCTCCGGTGTTCAAGCCTGTTACCCACTCGGCCATGGAGATTTGCTCTTGAAACAATTTTATTCTTTTTCCAGATTCGGAACAACAAAAGTACCGGAACTTTAATTTATCCCAACAACAACAGCAACAAGTTCATCAACAGCAACAACAAAA
Organism: Diaphorina citri; assembly: GCF_000475195.1. Lineage (NCBI taxonomy): Eukaryota > Metazoa > Arthropoda > Insecta > Hemiptera > Psyllidae > Diaphorina > Diaphorina citri. The sequence goes on along the minus strand of NW_007377481.1, from coordinate 240,962 downwards.
CAGTTCTCAGCCATCTCAGAACCATCAGGAACAGCGTCATATGGACTCAGGGGCACCCAATGTCCCCTACCAGAGATCTCACGAGATGGATACCAGTGAACCACCGGGGGGTGGCCAGGAAAATAAGGGAACGGGCCCCCAGACTAGCCATTTCAAGAAGGACAAAGATCTGGAAACGGAACCCATGGCCAAGTCTTTCTTATTTAGTTTTAAACAACAGGTGAGTTGTTCTAGTTATTTTCTTCGTATAATCGTATAATTCTTTTTCTCCTCTCTCTCTCTTTTTTTTGTGGGGGGGGGAGGGGGGGGTTGATAGAAGGAATTTTAACAACGGAGATCTTACCGTCCCGAAATCAAAGAGAGAACGAGGACATCTTACGTGTTGACCCAGCACATAAATGAGAAGTATTGTGTCTTTTCTCGCCTATCTGATGAGAGGCATACTACCAGTTTACCACCTTTCAAGTTTAGCCACTGGCTAGTCCAATTCATTTCATTTATTATTATTTATGTTTTTAATGAATTCTACATTGGGATGCATAATATTAACGACTAAACGACTCATCAAAACCGAAGGAAAGGGAAAAAAAAATGGGAAAAACTGATAGACAACCCATAAATAATACCTGATCTCCCACGAAAAGAAGCAGTAGCCAAATTCAGACTTCTCACCGGACATGATTGTCTTGCTCAACATCTCCACAGAATAGGATGTAAGGATTCCCTTATATGTCCTCTGTGTCCCCAACAAGCAGAAATGAATGCTGACCATCTTAGTGTGCTCAGCCCTTCAAAATTCACAAGACATCTCCGGAAAATATTGGGATGCAAGAAGAAAAATGACCTAATAGTCAATTTCTAGGATTTGAAACCAACCAACCATGTTTTTAATGAATAAGTATTATTCATTAAAAAGGTAGGACAATGGCATAATAACCAAATCCTTTGCATTTGAAAATAACAAACAACAAAACAGTTCTCAGCCATCTCAGAACCATCAGGAACAGCGTCATATGGACTCAGGGGCACCCAATGTCCCCTACCAGAGATCTCACGAGATGGATACCAGTGAACCACCGGGGGGTGGCCAGGAAAATAAGGGAACGGGCCCCCAGACTAGCCATTTCAAGAAGGACAAAGATCTTGAAACGGAACCCATGGCCAAGTCTTTCTTATTTAGTTTTAAACAACAGGTGAGTTGTCCTAGTTATTATCTTCGTATAATCGTATATAATTCTTTTTCTCCTCTCTCTCTCTCTTTTTGGGGGGGGGGGTTGATAGAGGGAACTGTAACAACAACGGAGATCTTACCGTCCCGAAATCAAAGAGAGAACGAGGACATCTTACGTGTTGACCCAACACATAAATGAGAAGTATTGTGTCTTTTCTCGCCTATCTGATGAGAGGCATACTACCAGTTTACCACTTTTCAAGTTTAGCCACTGGCTAGTCCAATTCATTTCATATATTATTATTTATGTTTTTAATGAATTTTACATTGGGATGCATAATATTCACGACTAAACGACAATAAAACTGTAGAGCAATAAACATCAGAAACGCCTCATCAAAACCGAAGGAAAGGGAAAAAATGGGAAAAACTGATAGACAACCCAGAAATAATACCTGATCTCCCACGAAAAGAAGCAGTAGCCAAATTCAGACTTCTCACCGCACATGATTGTCTTGCTCAACATCTCCACAGAATAGGATGTAAGGATTCCCCTATTTGTCCTCTGTGTTCCCAACAAGCAGAAATGAATGCTGACCATCTCTTAGTGTGCTCAGCCCTTCTAAATTCACAAGACATCTCCGGAAAATATTGAGATGCAAGAAGAAAAATGACCTAATAGTCAATTTCTAGGATTTGAAACCAACCAACCATGTTTTTAATGAATAAGTATAATGAATAAGTATTATTCATTAAAAAGGTAGGACAGTGGCATAATAACCAAATCCTTTGCATTTCAACTAATTGTTGGGTCCGTTTGCTTTCAGAATGATCTGCAGACGGCAGAGTCCAATAGGAATCACGAGGATTCTCAGGAGAATGGTCAGACGTTTATCTTAGCACCTACCCCGGCACAACTAGGCAAGGCTCCTCTCCAAAGGCGTCAGTCAATGGGTAAGTGAACCAAAGAGTAAACTAACAACATACCTCTTAAATAGCACTGAAGCTAAACATCTTATTGGCCAAAATTCACTTCATTCTGACTTGAGAGCGACAATACGTATGTAATTTGTAAGATGACTGACTACTTGTCAAGTTATTAGTTTTGTGTGCCATGCGATAACTCTTGAACAGTTGGTCCGATTTTAATAGGATTTGGGGGAAAATATCAACACACAGGTAAATTTATTAATTTTCTGATTAGTTTTTAGACCCTATGGACTTCCGGAAGCCTTGGGTGCCTCGTTTCTCAGTAAGGTCTATAATTTCGATGATCTAAAATAATTTGTTTGAATTCAAGGAACTAGTTACATTGCGAGGACTGTTAACTTTTTTATTTTGTTTAATTAGTTTTTAAAATCTTACAATTTCCCAGGTGTGAACGTGAACTCTCCAAGCAACAGCAATAGCAACGAAAGTTACCAAAGATCTTCGGCCATCACCGAGGCTCCCACGAAGAAAGACGAGGCTGCCGACCAAGGTGAAGGCTATGAGGAAGCAACAGAACACACAGAACTGAAAGCAGATGAAGAGATGTGCTGGGATAGTTTCGAGTCTTCGCCGATGAATAAGAAGAGCTTCTTTAAGAAGAACATTGAGGACGGAATGGATAAGTGAGTTGACATTTGATTTTATTTATTTCTTCTTCTTCCTAGCCTTTTCCTATTTAAATTTGATTTTGTGTAAGTAGTGTAAGTACTTACTTATAGGTACCATTTTAATTTGTACACAAATAGCATCTCCTAAGCTAATAAAAATAACTTTTGAGGATTTCCTAGCTTTTTAGAGGACTATTGATGAAAAGATCTTGTAAAATCAAATCAAAGCATGAATTATTTGTGGTAAAGCAGAGCCTTTTCACAAATTTTGTGCATATCAGATCATTACACCCATACTTATGAACGAAAATTTTCGCTCTCAAGTCAGACTGAGGACAATTTTGGCCTATCAGATGTTTGGAATTGATGTTCCAGTGTGACTTGAGAGCCAATATTTTGTTCATAAAATATGGGTGTGCAAACCGAGTGTGATATCCACTCAGTCACGGATGTAGACCAAAAATTAATAAAATAAATATTCTTAATGGTATTTTAAATAAATGTTTGCTTTTGTGTTTCAGAGTGTTAGAGCAAGTGAACTTCGAAATGAAGTTCTCCTCGCTACCCGAGTTCAAACCAGAAGAATGCCAATCTCCAAGTGCCATTGTTCCATCTAGCCCTCACGTGTTTAATTCGCACTCGTTTAGAAAGAAGCAGCACCAGCAAATTTTGACGCCGCAACTAAAAAGTAAGTTTTTATCACGGGAAATGAGGGGTAACGGGGTCCGAATGGCAAAATAAAACTGACCGCACTCGTTTAGAAAGAAGCAGCACCAGCAAATTTTGACGCCGCAACTAAAAAGTAAGTTTTTATCACGGGAAATGAGGGGTAACGGAGTCCGAATGGCAAAATAAAACTGAGTGTGGGAAAGCTGACAAAAAACGCCGACCGAAGAAAAAGAAGAAGGAGAAGAGTAAGAAGAATTGAATTGAATAAATGATACTTTATTTTACATTTTATGAATACTTATACCTACAGTGAAAACGTCTCTAAGCTAAGTTTAACTTGTAATGGGATGTCCCCTCTACCCATAACTTCTTTTATTTATTTTAATTTGTTGTCTTCTTTTTGTTTCCTGACAAAAAACGCCGACCGAAGAAAAAGAAGAAGGAGAAGAGTAAGAAGAATTGAATTGAATAAATGATACTTTATTTTACATTTTACGAATACATATACCTACAGTGAAAACGTCTCTAAGCTAAGTTTAACTTGTAATGGGATGTCCTCTCTACTCATAACTTCTTTTATTTATTTTAATTTGTTGTGTTCTTTTTGTTTTAGTTAACGATCTTGATATCAACTGTTCCGAAAGTATATCCAACGCATCCACACCGAAAACGGCGAAATTGGTCGGCAGTACTTTCTTTGGTCCCGATTTCAATGCGGAAGTATTCAAAGGTAAGTTTTCTAAATGTTAAATTGGTCATAACTCAAAATTCTTTTAGATTTCGACAAGATCCTCTCTTATTTCACATCTAGAATATATCGTCGTCCAAACTTCATAGCTGCGTAAGTCGATTTTTTGGCGAATTGGAGTTATTGGTATTTTTTGGAATCCTTATTCTCTATAATGATATTTCGAGAAGGGAAAAAAAATCAATAGAAAATTGGTCGGCAGTACTTTCTTTGGTCCCGATTTCAATGCGGAAGTATTCAAAGGTAAGTTTTCTAAATGTTAAATTGGTCATAACTTAAAATTCTTTTAGATTTCGACAAGGTCTTGTCTTATTTCACATCTAGAATATATCGTCGTCCAAACTTCATAGCTGCGTAAGTCGATTTTTGGCGAATTGGAGTTATTGGTATTTTTTGGAATCCTTATTCTCTATAATGATATTTCGAGAAGGAAAAAAAATCAATAGGGCGCAGTAATCATACTGTAGGACATTTAGGACAAAGTTTAACACTGTCTCCTGAAAGTTACCAATATTGACTTATGCGGCTGGAAGTTTAGCCGATAAAATTGGGAATATATTTACCAAATTTCAGCTTTCTAGGTAATGGGGTTCTGGAGATAGAGTGTGTTTATGAATCTCGCTTTTATATAAAAGTAAAGATTTCATCTATGTTTTTTGTTTTCTCAGCAAACGAAGCTCCAGATAGTTTGGAGCCAGCATCTCCCCGCACTCCCAAGACTCCAGGAAGCAGCAGGGATGCAGAGAAGGGACACAGGCGGGTACTGGAACAGCGCAGGAACCTGGTTCTACAACTGTTCCAAGAACAGGGGATCTTCCCCACCACCCAGTCTACTTCGAGCTTTCAGGTTAGTCGAGTTCAATCTTCCTGTACATTCGCTATTATTTTATTTATTTTTTTCTTTTTTGCCAACTGAAGTGGTGTAGGTAGTAGTTCTTGGTGAACTCTGAATCTGGAGGTTGATGGTTTGAATCAAAGTCTATCCTTGAAATTTAGTGTAGTCTGTGAGCTTTAACTCGACGTACAGTAGGTCAGTTGTGCTTATTAAAACTACTAGCTGAATTCCGTCGCTTCGCTCCGGAATCCCGCTAGTTCATCCCGAGGCATGACCAAACTTGTAGAAAATAAAAAAAAATACAGTCGCACTGCGCGCTCCCTATTAGCTGCATAGTTATCAAACTAAAAACATAAACAAAACTCAAAAAGTTGGTCGAGGGCGGAACATTTCTCTCCCGCAGTCTCTGCACTCTGTGTATTTCTTATGGAGATTTTAGCGATCAAAAATTGATCATATCTCAGTGATCGATTTAGATTTTCGCAAAATCCTCTCTTATTGCACACTAGACCATAAAAGGAATATTCCTACCAAATTTCAGCTTTCTAGGTGTTGTGGTTCTCGAGATAGAGCGATCAGTGTGTGAACTATGAAATGTGAATGGATCTTGTTTTTATAATATAAGATTGAAAACTACCTTTTGTTTTATAGGCGAGTGCTTAGCTACTGACTTTTTAAGGCAGGTTCCTTGTGTTTTTAAATGTACGAGTATAACACCTTTTATAATTTTATTCATTGTCTGTTACTATTATAACTTCTAAGTCGTATAATTCGTTGTCTTTGTTCACAGGCCAATCACGCGGATGTTTTTCCAAACAAATCTTCGTTGCAATTGAAAATCCGTGAGGTTAGACAAAAGCTGATGGCTCAAAACTCTACGTTACCAAGTCCGAGTGAAGGGAACTCTTCAGCAGGTAAGTAACTCGATATCTAATCTGCTTTCTAGTGTGTAAGTGAGACCTGAATATCTGCTTTCTAATGTGGAAGACCTGCTTTCGGATATTTTCTTTGGTTCTAGTCCTAGAGCGAAGTAACAGTATGGACCTAGAATAAAAAAATATATATATATATATATATATCTAAGTACATAGAGTAGCCAAGATTTCTTCTTCTTCTTCCACCTCTTGTAATTTTCATCTCGCCGTAGGACATTGATAGAATAGAATAGAATAGAATATACCTTGTTTATCCTGCTCGAATGAGACTAAAAGACCCAAGCAGTCTAAACAAGGTCTCGTGTATTTTGTGGGTTTAACATTTTACAATGCATAATTATTACAATAGACCTTGCTTAATTAAAAAAAAAGAAAAACAATAATAATAACGAGAAGAAGATCTGTCTTTTCCCTCTGGCTTTCACTTAAGTGGCAGGGTTCTCAAGGAGTTCTTCCACCACCCAACCACTGATTGTTTTTCTCTTTTACTACTTCTTAAGATATTTTACCAGGGAAGACTTTGTGAGTCCCTTATATCCCTATGAAGACGACTCCATAGTCTCTGTCCAAAATGTTATGGGTATTTTTATTTCTTTGTTTTTAATAGTTTTTATTTAAATAGAAAAAGGCTAGGAAGGAGAAGAAGATTCTTAGAAGCTTGACCCATCCTTAGGGCTGTTTGCCCCTACATCTAAGCCTCGGAGTGGGTTTTTTGTGTTTGGAGTTAAGCCCGGGGCAGACTTTATTCTAAGAAGTTATAGGTGTAAGGGATTTTCAGACTTTCCCTAACAAAAACCACGTTTTTTCTCCCCCTATTCCAGGTCCTCACACTCAAATGAACATAGCGTCCACAATCAATGTCACCTCTCCTCTCAGCTAGCATCATATTCCCGTCACTCCAGATCAGAACAAAAAGATGTGTTTGAAAAACATATTCAAGAATTTCTAAACGTCCCCCCCCCTCCTCTTCAGATGTGCAATTTTTAAGCGTATGTTTACGCGTATTTTTCCTGTGGAATAGTTGTTTGGTAATTCAGAAGTCACGGCAATGAAAAAGAAAGCTCCTTTTTGTTTCGCACATGTAATGAGGCCAAATACATACTGACTTGGTTATAGGTGACCATGGCAGTAGATAAGAGTTAAATGTACTCCTAAATTAAAAGGATAGATACTAGGAAAATAACTAGGTAGCTAGCATCATATTCCCGTCACTCCAGATCAGAACAAAAAGATGTGTTTGAAAAACATATTCAAGAATTTCTAAACGTCCCCCCCCCCCTCCTCTTCAGATGTGCAATTTTTAAGCGTATGTTTACGCGTATTTTTCCTGTGGAATAGTTCTTTGGTAATTGTTCAGAACCCACGACAATGAAAAAGAAAGCTCCTTTTTGTTTCGCACATGTAATGAGGCCAAATACATACTGACTTGGGTATAGGTGACCATGGCAGTAGATAAGAGTTAAATCTACTCCTAAATTAAAAGGATAGATACTAGGAAAATAACTAGGTACCTACTAAAACGGAGAGAAGTTACAGAAGAAAGGAACTTGTTTTCAGATACCACAAGCAAAATATGCGTTTTCTTTTACTTCCCTGTTACAGTGGGGTCTTTTCCAAGATTGACTCCCCCACTTCTAACATAACGTGCAAAAAAAAGGACTTTTTTTTGCTGGACTTTTGGAGTGTGAAGTCCATTCGTGGAACACACCCCCTGATGGTATACAAAGTGTACCATACCATAGGAAAGGACTTGTTAATTTTTATTTTCTTCCCCTTCACTTAATGTAGCTCAAGCTCAGGACTTACCAATTCGGAATGAACTAGTGGTGCAGTGAATAGAACTGAGAAAAAACGCTCCTAAAGGGCCTTAGGGGCCTAGGATTTTATGAGCAAATTTTATTAATCTTCTGTTAAATATGTTTGCCGAGTTAAACTCGGATTAACACTTGTAGTTCGATCCTAGATTGCAAAGTTGTTCCGAATTGGTCCGAATCCAGGCGGTTTATACTCGGGTATACAGTAAGTTATCTACTGAACTGCATCAACTAATGGTTCCCGCTTCGCCTGGTGAACAGGAGAGCGTGGTTTCAATTCCGGCCAAGGTATCATTTTATAATTTAACCACAATAATAGTAGTCGCCTACTGCTGGGTTAAAAGCTCAGGACTTACCAATTCGGAATGAACTAGTGGTGCAGTGAATAGAACTGAGAAAAAACGCTCCTAAAGGGCCTTAGGGGCCTAGAATTTTATGAGCAAATTTTAGTAATCTTCTGTTGAATATGTTTGCCGAGTTAAACTCGGATTAACACACACTTATAGTTCGATCCTAGATTGCAAAGTTATTCCGAATTGGTCCGAATCCAGGCGGTTTATACTCGGGTATACAGTAAGTTATCTACTGAATTACATCAACTAATGGTTCCCGCTTCGCCTGGTGAACAGGAGAGCGTTGTTTCAATTCCGGCCAAGGTATTATTTTATAATTTAACCACAATAATAGTAGTCGCCTACTGCTGGGTTAAAGGGACCTAAGGCCTATTCAAGCAGTAGAAATAGGCCTATTATTATCATCTTTATTTATTTCATAATTATATGACAATTTATGCTTTTTGACATTTTGGTAACAAAGTCGGACAGTCTGAAAGAGAATTGATTTAATTTAATAAATAAATTTCATTAATTCTCCCCCATTTGGACATCAGCTAATGCTTAACCAGAGATAACTAATTGTAGACCCGAGGGACAAACAAATTTCCCTCACTTGAGTTTAACTCAAGTGACCTCTTATGTTATTGTTAAGATTGTGCAATCAGTTCAAATTTGTCCAATTTGAGTCTGGTTGAATAAGGGACTTCATTGCTAGGGTGTTAGGTGGGATTTGGCTTTTTTAATCATGATTTTTGTTATTTTTTTCGCCCAAAGGATTGGTAGCTCAGTGGATAGAGAGAGCACTGGAGTTGTTATACGAATATATTACTTGATCAGCCTGATCAATGTTGTAATAGTTCACTTCTTCCAGTGGCAAGGTGTTCAGAATACTTCAGAAAGTAACATAGTGAGGACAGTTAAACTGGTTTTATTCTAGTGCAACCACAAGATGCAAGAAATCTTTAATCCTCATTTGCTTACACGGTATAACATAAGAGCGACCCCTACAATTAAAAATAAAATATTACAAATACAAAGTAAATTTTGTACAGGTACCTATTAATTTAAAACAGCATGGATTAAAAGCCATGTCCCACCTGCTACCATTTTCCTAGATGTATTATAGTCTCGGTTACAGCATTCTAGTCATTCAACTACTATGCTGTACCGGATTCTCAATTTAGGGTCGGATCTACGGTCTCAAGTGATGATAAGATACTCACTAGTCTTTGAAGAACTGTAAACATCGTTAAATAAAGGATTATAACGCTGGGTTAAAATTCTCCCCCATTTGGACATCAGCTAATGCTTAACCAGAGATAACTAATTGTAGACCCGAGGGACAAACAAATTTCCCTCACTTGAGTTTAACTCAAGTGACCTCTTATGTTATTGTTAAGATTGTGCAATCAGTTCAAATTTGTCCAATTTGAGTCTGGTTGAATAAGGGACTTCATTGCTAGGGTGTTAGGTGGGATTTGGCTTTTTTAATCATGATTTTTGTTATTTTTTTCGCCCAAAGGATTGGTAGCTCAGTGGATAGAGAGAGCACTGGAGTTGTTATACGAATATATTACTTGATCAGCCTGATCAATGTTGTAATAGTTCACTTCTTCCAGTGGCAAGGTGTTCAGAAAGTAACATAGTGAGGACAGTTAAACTGGTTTTATTCTAGTGCAACCACAAAATGCAAGAAATCTTTAATCCTCACACGGTATAACATAAGAGCGACCCCTACAATTAAAAATAAAATATTACAAATAAAAAGTAAATTTTGTACAGGTACCTATTAATTTAAAACAGCATGGATTAAAAGCCATGTCCCACCTGCTACCATTTTCCTAGATGTATTATAGTCTCGGTTACAGCATTCTAGTCATTCAACTACTATGCTGTACCGGATTCTCAATTTAGGGTCGGATCTACGGTCTCAAGTGATGATAGGATACTTACTAGTCTTTGAAGAACTGTGAACATCGTTAAATAAAGGATTATACAAATATACAGGGCCTTCAAAGGCAAATGGGACCAAAAACCTAATCAATAAATTTCCGTAATCTTTCGCATATTGTTGCCCAAATTCATCAAAATCGAACAAACCGTTCGAGAATTATCGCGGATCAAACTGAAAAACCAAACGAAAAATCTTTACAACTTACTTTTTTCGCTCAATATCATGAAATATGCGAGTAGTCTCACAAATTCCATCATAATATGAGACTGTAGATTCGACTCATAATTTCTTGTAGTTTCAAATTGAATTTTTGAGTCAACTGGCATATTTTACCAACCAGATCCCAGAAATTGATTTCTTTCACTCCCATATTTATGAACAAAAATTATCTCTCTAAAGGCAATTTTGGCCAAACGGATGTATGAAATTAATGCCTTAGTGTTTGTTAGTTGAAAGTCAGTTTTTTGTTCATAAATATGTTTTAGGTAAATACACCCCCTAATTTGTAGGTAGTTATAGGCCACAAAATAGGGGTTGGGTACTCGATTTCAAAGGCTCTGGTGCATAAAATATGCCAAAATGTAAACGAAGATCTCTGAAGAAAAAATTTAGGTCGATCAGGTTGAAAGAAACAGTCAGGAAATGTAGGTTTAAAAATATTTGGTGTTTGCAATTATCTCTCATACTAGGATATAGTTTTGGAAATAGCATGCGTTTGTTCCGCACTTTGAACCATCTGAGGGTAGTATGTCAAATAGCTGAAGTTGGTTATTCGAACCATCTATTCTGGAATCTGTACCTAACAGAATAGAATAAAGTGTTTCATCGCCTTTTTTATTTCGTAGAAATGAAACAACTGTTACATTAGACTCTTGTAGTCTGTGTCGTAGTATGCCCATCCGGTAGTATGTCTCTCAATAGGCGAGCGAGAAGGTACAAAATACTTCCCAATTAGATGCTGGGTCAATACGAGAACACCAAAAAGTAACCCATTGATATAATTGCAATCTAGTAAGAGTATTAATTTTTTGTCGACTTGGGGGTATCGAACCCAGAACCTCTCACGACAACTCACTGAACCTCCTCTACTTCCTGGCTTTTCGTGTTGTTCGCGGGTCCCCATAGCAAGACTTCAACTATTATTACAACCCCTCCAGATCGTTCTAAATATGGAACACACGCCTCTCCCTGTATAAGAAATAGGTGTTAATCATACAACATAATATGCTTGATATCTTCTCAACGCATTCTCTGTACAGTTAATAGACTTCAGCAAATAATTCAGCAAAAAATAAGAATTCCCTAAAAGTACTCAAGTACTTACAGGGATTTATTCAAAAAGAAATTTTATTGATGTTAATTTGTTGAAAAATAAACTTCCTTATTAGGTATTATTACTTGTAGCTATGTAATATGGCCGGGACCACAATCTGATTGGCTAAAAAGTTTGAAATCAACCAATCAGATTTGCTCAATCGAAGAGGTAAACTGAAATTGAGTTTAATGATCGTAGTCCTTTAAAGAAATGTAATTACTGAAGTTTTAGATTCCAATCAAAGCTGCACGTTGATCAATTTTATGAGTTTTCAGCAACGGGGAGTATTTGGGAGCGCGATGGGGTGCGTTGTATACTGGATGGTGGTGGAAAATGGATGGGGTGCGTTATACAGGGTGGTGAAATGGAAAACTTTACAAAATCCTCATAAAAGGTTCTGTACTCTTATGAAGGTTCTAAATTTATTGTAAATTTGTATTACCTATTGTTAAAAATAGACTACTTTAATTCAATATCTATCAAACACTTATTTTAAACCACGTCTTGTCTGTATCGTATGGACATTTGATCGTCTGGGCACTTTCTGGTTGTCTTTTAAGTGGCAGGGTTCTTCTGGAGGAACTCTTACACCCAACCACTAAATTTTTCTTTCACTGTGAGCCTTTAAGATATTTCACCAGGGAGGTCTTGAATGTTCCTAGACTTTGCGAGTCCCTGATATGCTAATGACTATCGTAGCTTGATGCACCAAGTTTCAGTTTAGGCGCTGATTTAGATTCCAGTCTAAACACCGAATTGGTTAATCTTCACGAGTATAATTAACAAATAACACGTAGTTAACACAGTCGGCAAATGTTTTCAAACTACATTGGAAAAGAAGAAGAAGAAGAAAAAAAAAAGTAAAAAAAAAAAACGGCTCGAACATGCATAAAACATTGTTAAAGCGCTTAATGGAGGGGGGAAACAATAATTAATTTATGTCAATACCAGAGTTTCTTCTGATTCAATGGTTAATGCTAGGGATGGTTAGGGGTTGGTCAATCAAGATGGTGCTTATTGGAGTAATAATAGATCAGTTGCGCTTACTTGGGTGATGTTTCAAAGTCATAGAGCAGGAAAAATGAGGACCAACGGAATTTTTCTTTTTCTTCTACGACTTCTAGATACCGAGATAAATCGATTTAAAAAATACCGGTAAATCGTGAAGTTTGACGTCACGCCATACGTATCGATTTAAAAAATACCGGTAAATCGTGAAGTTTGACGTCACGGCATACGTTCCCGTAGGCGATGACGTCATAATTCATGACTCCCGATTCGTTTGTTTGGGCGCAAGCGTTTCTGCGCATTTTGTCGTGAAATCTGACGTCACAACTCTTTGAACTTTTTCATTAGAACGCGGCAATTAAAAATTAAATTTTCGACCTTTTAAAGTTACTTTTTCGGAGTTTTGACCGCCCGCTTCGTTTGTTTGGGCGCAAGCGTTTCTGCGCATTTTGACGTGAAATCTGACGTCACAACTCTTTGAACTTTTTCATTAGAACGCGGCAATTAAAAATTGAATTTTCGACCTTTTAAAGTTACTTTTTCGGAGTTTTGACCGCAGATTTGGATTTTTCACAACTTTTTACGTGGGAATCGACCTTTTATTAATAATATTTTCCCAATTGCAACTCCTCCATTATTTACTTGTAGCTAGAATCTGTTTTACGAGCCTATTCTAGAAGACATCATACCCGATGTAACTTAACTTATGTGACCACGAGACTTTACCATAGGAGAAGCATTAGTGCAGCCTCAGAGGTATAGTGGTGGACTCGTAATTCGAAGGGTTGGAGTTCAAGTCCGACTATTAGTGGAAAAACTTGACTTTTTCCCACTGATAGTGGGGAACTTATGTGACCACGAGACTTTACCATAGGAGAAGCATTAGTGCAGCCTCAGAGGTATAGTGGTGGACTCGTAATTCGAAGGGTTGGGGTTCAAGTCCCACTATTAGTGGAAAAAATTGACTTTTTCCCGGACTTGAACCCCGAACAAGAATTGGAAGATTTCTGAAAAGAGTCAGATAAACATTGAAGTCTGTTTCTTTTACGGAGAATGAACTAGTTAGTCTTTTCATGATGTGAAATCCATTGTTTTTAATTATTTTATTATGTTTAAAACATGTTGAATAATGTTACTGTTTAAAACATTAAACCATTTTTTTATTATTATTTTTTTACAAATTAAATGCGGAACTTTCGTTCATAAACTAATCCTTGTAAAGCAATTGGGATGTTTCCTTGAGGTATGGGATGCGGTTGGACAAAGTTATGAACAAAGCTAGAGACTAGATAATAGTGGTTACCTAGTAAGACGTGTTGCCATAGCAACAGAATGGAGGGTAATGAAAATTTGTTTACGAAACTGATGCTACATGTCAGTTAATAATGTTTTGTCTAGTCGACTTGTGCCCGGGACCAGAGGAGTTACTTGGTGCTAGTTAAATGATAGTTAAACGTAGATTGAGCAATCTAATTGGCTAAAAAGTTTAAAATCAACCAATCAGGTTGCGTTATTCTTAAATTTAACTTCAACCAACTTTAAACCCGGATTGTGGTTCGGGTCATTAGTGAATTACATCTTGGTAATGGAAGGACTCCAGATGTTCCTGAACTTCCACGGGACTTAAAACCCTACCATTCCTTGCCATGCTACGGTCAAAAATAGGTTAACACACGATCACGTACAAGAAATTAATTATAGCTATAATATATCTTTCCACCGAACCCAGAAAATTTACACTTGAAAAAAAGGAATCTAACTTGAACCTCTCCCGAGTCCTGTATATGCTTGTAAAAAGCTTTTTTTCTTCCAGAGTTTGAAAACGATCGGTATTTTAAAACTAACTTTAGTTTTGTTCATTCTTTGAAAAGTACAACACTGCTATTTTACAACCTAACCCATTAACCTCGATTGCGAAGATTATACGATTTTACTTTCCGTTACCCTATACGCCACCCCCACGAGCGTGTGAGCTTTTTAGTCCGTCCTTCCTTTATTATTACTAATAATAAAAGGTATAGTGGACAGACTATTGTTTATATTTTTTAAGCCCTTATTTGGAGCAGTAAATCCGCACTAGAAACCTAAATTAGTTTCATTTTGTGACCACAAGATTAGTGAAGCCTGCAGATCTCGAAAATCTATTTAAATTTAAATACTTAAAGTGAGTAAAGGAATACAGGATGGAGAGAAAAAAAAAAGAGAAATGTATGAGAACAATAAACTTACTTATTTTAGAACTAAAATTATTTAGACTCTATATTGCTCAGTACAAATCCGAACGGAGATTTTGAGAGCCATAAAGATTTCCAAAATATCTAGATAGAGAAAATTGAATTTTTAAGTAGACCTAAGTTTAATACTTAATTACATATTTCTCTGTGTATTTATTTTTATGTGTTGTATTTGTATACTATGTGCAAATAAATATGAAATTGAAATGATATTGGTTGTTTTGTTCTGTAAATTACAAATATCTAAATAGCCAGTTTTCAGAGTTCTTCTCTTCTTAGGCACTTTATTTCTGCAAATGCGGACAATTTAGGTAAGAGCAAAACAATAGAAGTAAACGTCCCGTCTGACGTTGAATAATTGGAATTTATGTTAGCGGTGGGGGGAATTGAAACTTGAACAAGATAAAACCTGATTACTTAGTTCTCATTTTGTAAATAGTGCCTTAGACTCCTGCAGAGAACAGAGAAGGCTTTACGACTGAAAGCTCAGAAAGCTGGGAAAGAAAATTTGTTGAAAATAATAATAGAAAATGAAAATATTTCCATGGGCGGAAATGAACCCTTGACCTACTCACTGTACGCTATACATCGTTGTAGATAGGTATTTGATAACAATACAGCCTATTTCTAATTTTATTATTGTCTAATTTAATTTATTATCGATGTTGTTATTTTTCATAAATTATTAGCTTTATTTTGCTATTGATAAGTAACTTGTCTTTTACATAAATTATTGGATTAATCCCTACCCCTCCGATGTTTTTGATTGACTGGAAATGTCAACTTGACAGCTCATCATTAACCTTTACCTTCCAATCATTAATTAATGCTAAATAGAGCTCTAAATAGTCTCAAATATAAATTACAGAGCTTAACAAGCTCCGCGTATCATTGGCAACTCTATAGTTTTTCACAAACTTAGTTCGCCGGGTGATATTAAAGGTTCTGGGTTCAATTCTCGGGGGATTTAAAGTTTTTTCGGCTCTCTGCTTGAATACAGGGTGCACTCAGCCCCGTGAGGACGATTGAGTAGCTACTTAATTTAGTAGTGACCAGGGGCGGCATTACCAATGTAAAAGAAAAACTATAGAGTTGACAGAATTAGTAAAGGAAGCCCTTAGTAATGCTGTTATATCTACAAAAATTGTGAAAAGTCTCTCTCTTCTCTCTCTCCCAGCTTCACTTAGATTTTCTTTTTTTCATTGTTTTTACTTTAAATTTGTGAAAAATGTCAAAAGGAATTAAAAACACTCGTACGTTCTCACCTCTACTTTGAAAAGCAGAACGATTTCTACAAACTCAAAACCACAAGATATTGAAAAGTATTGAATGTCAGTCGCTACTCCCACAGTTTTAACTTTCATAAGAAAGTTGAGGAGAAAATCTAATCCAAATCCCTAGGGATCGGCTAATCCCCTTCTCTATCGGCTAATCCCCTTCTCTATCTAAACGGATTAAAATGAATAATAAAAAAAACGGGAATTTTTTTTCTTCGCTACTCCCACAGTTTTAACTTTCATAAGAAAGTTGAGGAGAAAATCTAATCCAAATCCCTAGGGATCGGCTAATCCCCTTCTCTATCCCGTTTGTAAGTTAAACGGATTAAAATGAATAATAAAAAAAAACGGGAATTTATTTTTTTCTTCTTTTTTTTCGGGAAACGCAACCGATGTTAGAAAACAAGCACGGGTGATGAACCTAACAACCCGGAGGGCAAACAAGATAATAGGAAGAATAAGTTGCTTGAATGCTTACCTATACGTAGAGGTACGAGTATATATCTATTTGAAGCTCCTGAAAAAATAGAATGAAACTGAAGAATGTAATGTACCCACTCACTACAGAAAAGAAGAAAACACAATGTTTTATTTCTGTACTTGCAAATCTGGAGGTTAGTGGTGCGAGTCCAAGTCAAGTTATAAAATTTAGCGAGGATAATGAGGGAACGACTTTCTGATTTTAAAACGACGTAAAATACTGATTAAAAAAAAGTATCCAAATAATGTTAATACTAGAAATAAAAACACTTCTGTTAAATGTATAACGTCAGTAAGGGTAAGTGCAATGGGATGCTTACCTATACGTAGAGGTACGAGTATATATCTATTTGAAGCTCCTGAAAAAATAGAATGAAACTGAAGAATGTAATGTACCCACTCACTACAGAAAAGAAGAAAACACAATGTACCTACCCCAGAATAGAGTGGAATACAATGGAATAAAAGTGTTTTTTGTCCGGGTAAACCTGAAAGTTAAACCTTTGAAAGTTGACAGATTAGTGAGCAAAACGATAGCAAATGTTGATAAAGATGAATGAATGTCTACGCATTGTAGAACTATTCAGGATTTGGATAAAACTGCAAGAATACCTAAACTAGAATAGAACGTATAGGTACCTAGGTACAATGGACATTGAGTGGAAAGTTAGGCGTGGGCTAGGTTAGGCGTTCTCTACCACCTAACCTTTTTATCACAAACCAGGTACAATTACAAGTATTGCGTATTGCATAAATAGGTATAAATTCCAATATGACACGATGCCAGAGATTCAAATAAAAGATTCCCAGAATAGAATTTGAATTAACATTCCTTCTTTATCCTCGACAAATAGACTAAAAAGCTCCTCTACTCAATGCAACAGTCTAAACAAGGTCTCGTATATTGCATAGGAAATATAATAATATGCTACCACAGATTACTGATACATACATAGGAAAATAAAAAAAAAAGAATTGAATTGAATGAAATAGAAGACTGTTTTGTTCGGATAAGAGAACGCGTACATACTTGGAACTAGATTAGAATAAAATCCTTTTAGCTCGGTAGACGAGAGAGCAAAGGCTAAAGGGAAAAGATAAGAATAAATAACATAAATACGTAATGAAAGTTGAGACGATTCAACTGATTAGAATAGCATGGGTACTCTGAATAGTGAATGGAATATGGGTACTCCAAACAGAACAGAAGAATACTGTCCGGATACTAAACAGAAGAATACTGTCCGGATACTAAACAGAAGAATATACTGTCCGGATACTAAAGTCCCTTCACCTCAGGAGATTAGAGGAGGATAAGTTTTTGTGTTCAGAAGATTAATACCTTTTTACTTTCCTTATCCTATAGGAAGAAAAGTAATGTAATCGGGTCAAATTTTCGATGGTCAGTTTTTAGTGCCAAAACACCTTTTGAGGTCCCTAGAACATATACAAAGTTTCAGGCATTGGTCCGTGTGTGTGTCTGTCTGTAAACAAAATATCTCGAGAACGGTAAGAACTAGAGACTTGAAATTTGGTATGTAGCTGTCAAAATGTAACAAGGATGCGACACGAAACTTTTGGTTAAGATCGGTGCAGCGGTTGGTGGCATTTCGGCCGCTTTTTGGCGGTTTTCAGCTCTACTGACTAAACGGTAAGAGATATCGAAAAAGTTACAACAGAAGACCCCTCCAAAGTCATACCTAAAACCCCCAATAAAGTACTTTTCATTACCATAGGAGTTTTACCTGTATTTTGACCTCATTTCGGCCGTTTTCGACCGCTTTTTGGCGGTTTTCAGCTCCACTGACTAAACGGTTAGAGATATCGAAGAGGGGACCCCCAAAATCATACCTAAGAAACCCAGCTAAGCATAATATTTAAAAGGATAAGGAAAGTCGTGTGATGTTCACGCCAGATTTTTCTCTACCAGTTCTGTACACAGTAGCACACAAAGCATTATCAGTGGGGTTCAATGTTTATTTTGCCCTTGTTCTATGATATATGTTTGTTCGGGCTGAGGTGAAACAGGGCTGGAACGAAAATAAAGTGATGAGTAGGTATTAACAATAACAGAGATTATGAATACCTTTAGGGTAGGCACAAATCATTTGTGTAGCTCCTTCCCTAACACGCGGCCCGGAAATAAATACTGAAATACTGGCACGTCTCTTGTGTATTGTTCGCCCACATTGCGTCTAATCCTTGTAAAGCAATTGGGATGTTTCCTTGAGGTATGGGATGCGGTTGGACAAAGTTATGAACAAAGCTAGAGACTAGATAATAGTGGTTACCTAGTAAGACGTGTTACCATAGCAACAGCATGGAGGGTAATGAAAATTTGTTTACGAAACTGATGCTACATGTCAGTTGATAATGTTTTGTCTAGTCTTGTGTACGGGACCAGAGGAGTTACTTGGTGCTAGTTAAATGATAGTTAAACGTAGATTGAGCAATCTAATTGGCTAAAAAGTTTAAAATCAACCAATCAGGTTGCGTTATTCTTAAATTTAACTTCAACCAACTTTAAACCCGGATTGTGGTTCGGGTCATTAGTGAATTACATCTTGGTAATGGAAGGACTCCAGATGTTCCTGAACTTCCACGGGACTTAAAACCCTACCATTCCTTGCCATGCTACGGTCAAAAATAGGTTAACACACGATCACGTACAAGAAATTAATTATAGCTATAATATATCTTTCCACCGAACCCAGAAAATTTACACTTGAAAAAAAGGAATCTAACTTGAACCTCTCCCGAGTCCTGTATATGCTTGTAAAAAGCTTTTTTTCTTCCAGAGTTTGAAAACGATCGGTATTTTAAAACTAACTTTAGTTTTGTTCATTCTTTGAAAAGTACAACACTGCTATTTTACAACCTAACCCATTAACCTCGATTGCGAAGATTATACGATTTTACTTTCCGTTACCCTATACGCCACCCCCACGAGCGTGTGAGCTTTTTAGTCCGTCCTTCCTTTATTATTACTAATAATAAAAGGTATAGTGGACAGACTATTGTTTATATTTTTTAAGCCCTTATTTGGAGCAGTAAATCCGCACTAGAAACCTAAATTAGTTTCATTTTGTGACCACAAGATTAGTGAAGCCTGCAGATCTCGAAAATCTATTTAAATTTAAATACTTAAAGTGAGTAAAGGAATACAGGATGGAGAGAAAAAAAAAAGAGAAATGTATGAGAACAATAAACTTACTTATTTTAGAACTAAAATTATTTAGACTCTATATTGCTCAGTACAAATCCGAACGGAGATTTTGAGAGCCATAAAGATTTCCAAAATATCTAGATAGAGAAAATTGAATTTTTAAGTAGACCTAAGTTTAATACTTAATTACATATTTCTCTGTGTATTTATTTTTATGTGTTGTATTTGTATACTATGTGCAAATAAATATGAAATTGAAATGATATTGGTTGTTTTGTTCTGTAAATTACAAATATCTAAATAGCCAGTTTTCAGAGTTCTTCTCTTCTTAGGCACTTTATTTCTGTACTTGCAAATCTGGAGGTTAGTGGTGCGAGTCCAAGTCAAGTTATAAAATTTAGCGAGGATAATGAGGGAACGACTTTCTGATTTTAAAACGACGTAAAATACTGATTAAAAAAAAGTATCCAAATAATGTTAATACTAGAAATAAAAACACTTCTGTTAAATGTATAACGTCAGTAAGGGTAAGTGCAATGGGATCAAAGTGTATTTCTCAATCTAGAAAGATACTTTTACTTGAAATGTTTTCATTCTTAATTCCCCGGGATTATAGAGCATTCTCTGCTGGAACTTTTAATTAAAATCAAAACGAACTGCACTAACAAATTTGCTGCGAAAGAAGGGTTTGGAATCTACCCAAATAGCACAACAAACTTTGAGATAGTTTCAGAAAAACAAGCCAAAAAGCTGCTTTTTTTCTTTATTTTTTCCCTCGATTTTTTCTAAAGTTTATTTCTGTACTTGCAAATCTGGAGGTTAGTGGTGCGAGTCCAAGTCAAGTTATAAAATTTAGCGAGGATAATGAGGGAACGACTTCCTGATTTTAAAACTACGTAAAACTGATTTAAAAAAAGTATCCAAATGTTAATACTAGAAATAAAAACACTTGTGTTAAATGTATAACGTCAGTGAGGGTAAGTGCAATGGGATCAAAGTGTATTTCTCAATCTAGAAAGATACTTTTACTTGAAATGTTTTCATTCTTAATTCCCCGGGATTATAGAGCATTCTCTGCTGGAACTTTTAATTAAAATCAAAACGAACTGCACTAACAAATTTGCTGCGAAAGAAGGGTTTGGAATCTACCCAAATAGCACAACAAACTTTGAGATAGTTTCAAAAAAAACAAGCCAAAAAGCTGCTTTTTTTCTTTATTTTTTCCCTCGATTTTTTCTAAAGTTTTTTTGGGCTGATAAAAGTTTTCCTTTGAAGTTAGACTTCTTTTCGGGCGGCATCTAGGCTGCAGGAGAAATTGTGAAAAACTAAACAATGAATTTTTTATCTCCATTGTTCTTCTGGAATTATTTCGTGGGTTTAATTCTGAAACTTCAAAGATTATTATTGAACTTGTAGTTTGCTGAAAGGGACTCAAGAACTGTATTAGGTAGGGTTAGCTACCTAGTTTGAATGAAGTTGGTCTTGGTCACTTTTTTTTTATCCCTAGGTATTTCTCTTCAAATAAGCACTGTTGAGCTTGGTCTGTACCTAAATGGGTACATGGGTTACCTACCTAATCCCTGTCCCTTCGGAAACCCCTCAATATTAGGTTTCGGGCAGAAGGAGAGACATTTTGGCAAAGATAAAACTTATTGAACTTATTCCTTTTCCTCAACATAATACCTACTCACCTAGACAAACACTAGATGTTAAATATGCTCTCTTTCACTCCTACATCTTGTTCATAGTTAAAATCTAGAGTGGAAATGATTAAAAATTGAAATGAGAAAGCTTGAAAACCCATTAAAAGCGTATTTGAATTTGAAAACCAATCACTCTTTCGGGCAAGAAGGAGAGACATTTGTTTTTCGGAAATTAATATTTGCAGTGTTTGTTTTTACGGAAGATGCTTTCACAAAGGTCAAATAGATTCCACTTGTTGCGAGTAAAGGTTAAGTTGGGGGTCTTTGTATTTGGCGGACGCTTGGGGATTCTGTCATTATCAGTAGAACTCTGCCAGGGGAGATGAAAACTCGGGCAAGAAGGAGAGACATTTGTTTTTCGGAAATTAATATTTGCAGTGTTTGTTTTTACGGAAGATGCTTTCACAAAGGTCAAATAAGATTCCACTTGTTGCGAGTAAAGGTTAAGTTGAGGGTCTTTGTATTTGGCGGACGCTTGGGGATTCTGTCATTATCAGTAGAACTCTGCCAGGGGAGATGAAAAGTGAAACACGAGGTAGGAATTTACGAAACAAAGACGCACCAGGCCATGTGACCCAATTCAGAATGAGTTTTCAGCAACGGGGAGTATTTGGGAGCGCGATGGGGTGCGTTGTATACTGGATGGTGGTGGAAAATGGATGGGGTGCGTTATACTGGGTTATGAAATGGAAAACTTTACGAAATCCTCATAAAAGGTTCTGTACTCTTATGAAGGTTCTAAATTTATTGTAAATTTGTATTACCTATTGTTAAAAATAAACTACTTTAATTCAATATCTACCAAACACTTATTTTAAACCACGTCTTGTCTGTATCGTATGGACATTTGATCGTCTGGGCACTTTCTGGTTGTCTTTTAAGTGGCAGGGTTCTCCTGGAGGAACTCTTACACCCAACCACTAAATTTTTCTTTCACTGTGAGCCTTTAAGATATTTCACCAGGGAGGTCTTGAATGTTCCTAGACTTTGCGAGTCCCTGATATGCTAATGACTATCGTAGCTTGATGCACCAAGTTTCAGTTTAGGGGTTTAGGCGCTAATTTAGATTCCAGTCTAAACACCGAATTGGTTAATCTTCACGAGTATAATTAACAAAATAACACGTAGTTAACACAGTCGGCATCGGCAATTTATACTGCTCGAATCGGACTGAAAAATTCCTTTATCTCAGCAGTAGGCTACTAGGTACACGTAATTGTTGTGGCCGAATTCTCAAATTTTATTTAGGACTAAATTCCATACCTTGGCTGGGATTGAACCCACGTCCTCCTGTTTATCAGGCGAGCGTCATGACCACTACACCACCGAGGATAATATTATAATTATATTTGCCGGCATTTAAGAAAGTAACTTGATATCCATTTCTTAATGCGGGTTTTGCGTAGTTAATTTTTAATTTTTAAAAAGATCTAAATTTACTGACGCGAAAAAACTGGGTTTCTCCAGGGAGGTCTTGAATGTTCCTAGACTTTGCGAGTCCCTGATATGCTAATGACTATCGTAGCTTGATGCACCAAGTTTCAGTTTAGGGGTTTAGGCGCTAATTTAGATTCCAGTCTAAACACCGAATTGGTTAATCTTCACGAGTATAATTAACAAAATAACACGTAGTTAACACAGTCGGCATCGGCAATTTATACTGCTCGAATCGGACTGAAAAATTCCTTTATCTCAGCAGTAGGCTACTAGGTACACGTAATTGTTGTGGCCGAATTCTCAAATTTTATTTAGGACCAAATTCCATACCTTGGCTGGGATTGAACCCACGTCCTCCTGTTTACCAGGCGAGCGTCATGACCACTACACCACCGAGGATAAAATTATAATTATATTTGCCGGCATTTAAGAAAGTAACTTGATATCCATTTCTTAATGCGGGTTTTGCGTAGTTAATTTTTAATTTTTAAAAAGATCTAAATTTACTGACGCGAAAAAACTGGGTTCTCTTCTTTTTATCTCAAGTTTTTGCTTCTCATTTTTCACTGACTGAGCGGTGCGAAAACCGCGTTTCGAAAATCAATTTATTTACCTATTTATTTTATTCATAAAAAAATTGTCTTCTTTAAAATAATGTAACCTAATTCCAAAGCTGTTTGATACGTTTCGCGATGACGCGTTGCAAAGTATCCATGCTGTGAATTTCAATTTCTTTACTTTTTACTGAAAGACGGATGTCAGGAAAGCAGTGGCTTAAGGAGGGCTGAAAAAAACTGCCTTCCCATCTGATAGAAATAATGTAACCTAATTCCAAAGCTGTTTGATACGTTTCGCGATGACGCGTTGCAAAGTATCCATGCTGTGAATTTCAATTTCTTTATTTCTTACTGAAAGACGGATGTCAGGAAAGCAGTGGCTTAAGGAGGCCTGAAAAAACTGCCTTCCCATCTGATAAATAACGAACCATGTACATACCTACGGTTAAATTTAGGGTTCCTCTTTATCTCTTTAGTCTTTGGCTTGTCTCAAATCTTGACGTTATTACGTTTTGTAGGTAAACGGGATTTTTTTTTTTCATAAAGAGGGCTGAAAAGCCGGAAGCTCATGCAAACTTTTTTCTACCTAGGCAGGTATATCAGGTATGTGTATATAAAAAGTAAAAAGAAGGGAGAGAGAGAAAAAAATCCTTATCTCCTTTTTCGCTTTTTTTCGTGGTTACAATTTCATTAGAGTCAAAAAAGTAAATGTGTGAGTGTGTGTATATGTAGGAGATGTGTATATGTAGGAGTGTGTGTATATGTAGGAGTGTGTGTATATGTAGGAGTGTGTGTATATGTAGGAGTGTGTGTATATGTAAGAGATAGGGATAAGGGATAGGAGGAGGAGAGGGAGGGATTGAGAGATGAGGGAGTTAGAGATTAAGAGAGTATTGCACGCCGAATAGAGTAACAACAATATTGACGCAGTCTTTTCATCTTAGAATAAAAAAAAGTGTGTGTGGATGTGTGTGTTAAAATCATTAAATTCCCTTAAATATTTGTGTGTTTTAAATTAAAACAGACATGACGGGGCCGAGGGAATCCAAAGGGAATCTGCACGGGCGTGCTTCATTTTTTCAAGCGTGCGCCGCTTAGGTTGCTGCGATGCTTCATATCCCAGTTAGAAATCTGACACAATGTTCATTTGGCGTCCGGAAGATGCTGTATTTGTAAATATCTCTTGTGTTTTTTTAATATAGAGAAAAAAAAAAATTGATCGCGCGCGTGTTGCGTGATTTTTTTAATACCATTAATATCTTTTTTGTGTGTGTCTAAAAGTTACCTTACTTAATTATCAGAAAGTTACGTTTATACATAACTATAGTCTCTGTGAGAATAAAAAAATTTCAGACTTGAATTTCTTTTCAAATTTTCCACTCTATTTTTCAAGTATATCTCCGTTTTTATTTTTGTTTTTTAAATTAGAAAATGAATTTATGACTTTGTTTTTGTTATTTTTCTCGTAGCGCTGCACTTTTTTTTTATTTCTAAAAATGCGAGAATAAATGAGATTGAGTTTGAAAATGTGTTGGACTCTTGATGAGATATTTGGTGTCGAAGTGAACTTTTAGTTGCAGTAGGAATGATTGTTCTTTTCCTCTACTCTCACATTCTTCTCGGACTAATGGGATTAAAGAGAGTATCAAATGCGGACAATTTAGGTAAGAGCAAAACAATAGAAGTAAACGTCCCGTCTGACGTTGAATAATTGGAATTTATGTTAGCGGTTACATTACATACAGAAGTATATACCTACGTTATATAGATATTCTTGTCAAAAATATATTACGTATATAGTTAGATATTTATATAAAAATACATTACACAAATACTCGTAGTTAGTTTATATAAAAACTCTATATACGTAGACACCTCTTCAAATTTTTCACTTACGCCCATCGTCTTCTCCTATTGCATTCCCACTGCTCTGCTGATGACAATGTCTGTTAAAGAAACTCTTCGATAGGGACACAATCTACACATGCACACACACATTTTCGCTAACTTAGGCCCGCTCCCATTTCTCGTGAGTTTCCCACGATTTTTTCCGAATGTCCTCGTAGGCAATGTAATTTGGTCAGAGTGTTCCCATTACACAGGACACGATTTTTTTTCCGAATGGCAAGAGGGAACGGGCCTTTATCGGTAATCTTGTCTGGCCCAGGAGAAACCGTGTGGGGGCTCCCGAATATAGGTACATACCTACATCACTGGTCCCGGGCCTTTTTTCGAAGATCTTTCCTTGCAGGATGCACTGAGAAAAAAATTAGTGATAGGGTTCCACAAGTGTATGAAACTTAGCGTGGAAGATCTCTATCACTGAGTTACTTCCCGTTATTAGGTTGTTGAAATTCTATAGTAAAGTGTCGAGCTTCCTGATATAGAGTTCAGTATTAGAGTGCCGGCACCCTAGTTTTTCCCTCCGTCTAGATTGCACGCGTTTTTATTTTATCTCGATGACCAGTGTGGTCTACTTCCTTATAATAGGTACATTATTATATCCTAGGTATGCGAGTTTTCTGCATTTTACAGTGTTCATGATAAGTTCGGAATTTTGCAGCTTTATACGACTGTTTGACCATGTATTTCCCTCAGGAAAAACATTTTACAACATGAGCTCCGGAAACATCTTTTTTATCGTTCGACAAAAACCTTTTCAGCTCCTAGCAATATCAAATAAATCCTAGGAAGTAGGAAGATATAAGAATAATAAAAAATATTCTTCTTCTTCTTCTTCTTCTTCTTCTTCTTCTTCTTCTTCTTCTTCTTCTTCTTCTTCTTGTTCTTCTTCTTCTTCTCCTCCTCCTCCTTCTTCTTCTTCCTCTCCTCCTTTTTTTTCAAGATGAGTGTTTTACCACTTTCTGCCTCTCGTTTCGATGACACCTCACCTTTAATATGCCTTGTTATTTTATAAAGGGCTCTGTGTCACACTTTTATGGTAGTCGGCTAAGACTAAAATGGGAAGAATTTCAGAGTTTGAAACACGTAGGTACTTCTATGTAGGAGACTGTGGCATGATCATTCCATAGAGATGGAAATTCTGGAGAGATAGGTAGGTAATACCTACCATTCCTAGTATTTAGCATTTATTTGTACTGTAAAATTTGATTTGTATACAGTAAAATTCTGTTAAAATAATAATGCACAAAATCAGATAAGTACAGGTACCTAGAGATAAGTATGCCTCGTAAAAAATGAATAAAATCAAGCAAAGCTTTTACAAATGTCTACATGACAAGTCACTATTAACATTTTATGTCGCTACTAGGCCTCAAACCCCAGCCCGCAGATTGCTAGTCCAGCGTTTCACGTTTAGCGCAAAATGCTGAGATGCTATAAGCTCCTAAAATTCAAACATGTTAGTGGATGTGCCAAGTGCACCAAGTTTCGCTATTTGCTAATGCAATGTTTTTCAACACCCTTTTTTCCGAAGCATATTAAGTACCTATTGTTATTTTTCCAAATTCATTTTAAATGTAGCTAATAATCCTAAGGATCGCTGCTTATATTTCCTCAATCTTTTGAAAATAATAATAATGATAAACACCCGTCTTTTGTTGCTTTAATGAGGAAAAAGATCCCACTTCAATGAAAAGAGAACAGTTCAAGTTAATGTGGTTAGCGTGGGCACAGAGGGGCTTTTCATATCAGCTTACGTCAAATAGGCATAACGGAACAACCTATGAACCCACACACTCTACAGTCTCTTTACTTTGGAAAATCACAGACAAACTTAAACGCACCGTAGCTCGTAGGTGTAAATCAGCAGGTAGGTACTTACAGTGCTTTATTTATAGAATACTAGCTGAATTCCGTCGCTTCGCTCCGGAATACCGCTATAGTTCATCCCGAGGCATGGCCAAACTTGTAGAAAAGGCATGGCCGAACTTGTAGAAAATAATAAAAAATACGGTCGCGCTGTGCGCTCCCTATTAGCTGCATACCTAGTTATCACACTAAAAACATAAACGAAGAAACTCAAAATGTTGGTCGAGAGCGGAACATTTCTCTCCCGCAGTCTCTGCACTCTGTGTATTTCTTATGGAGATTTCAGCGATCAAAAATTGATCATATCTCAATTTTCTCTCCCGCAGTCTCTGCACTCTGTGTATTTCTTATGGAGATTTTAGCGATCAAAAATTGATCATATCTCAGTATCGGTTTAGAATTTCGCAAAATCCTCTCTTATTGCACACCTACACCATAAAAGGAATATTCCTACCAAATTTCAGCTTTCTAGGTGTTGTGGTTCTGGAGATAGAGCGATCAGTGAGTGAAATGTGAATGAGTGAATGGATCTTGATTTTATAATATAAGATAGACTGTCAAATGACATGCAGTCAGTTAAACAGTTTAATGGCAGGAACATAACTTTCCACGTCTGAACGGTCGATGGCAAAATACATTACATACAGAAGTATATACCTACGTTATATAGATATTCTTGTCAAAAATATATTACGTATATAGTTAGATATTTATATAAAAAATACATTACACAAATACTCGTAGTTAGTTTATATAAAAACTCTATATACGTAGACACCTCTTCGATAGAGACACAATCTACACATGCACACACATTTTCGCTAACTTAGGCCCGTTCTCATTTCTCGTGAGTTTCCCACGATTTTTTCCGAATGTCCTCGTAGGCAATGTAATTTGGTCAGAGTGTTCCCATTGCACAGGACACGATTTTTTTCCGAATGACAAGAGGGAACGGGCCTTTATCGGTAATCTTGTCTGGCCCAGGAGAAACCGTGTGGGGGCTCCCGAATATAGGTACATACCTACATCATTGGTCCCGGGCCTTTTTTCCAAGATCTTTCCTTGCAGGATGCACTGAGAAAAAAATTAGTGAAAGGGTTCCACAAGTGTACGAAACTTAGCGTGGAAGAACTCTATCACTGAGTTACTTCCCGTTATTAGGTTGTTGAAATTCTATAGTAATGTGTCGAGCTTCCTGATATAGAGTTCAATATTAGAGTGCCGGCACCCTAGTTTTCCCTCCGTCTAGATTGCACGCGTTTTTATTTTATCTCGATGACCAGTGTGGTCTACTTCCTTATAATAGGTACATTATTATATCCTAGGTATGCGAGTTTTCTGCATTTTACAGTGTTCATGATAAGTTCGGAATTTTGCAGCTTTATACGACTGTTTGACCATGTATTTCCCTCAGGAAAAACATTTTACAACATGAGCTCCGGAAACATCTTTTTTATCGTTCGACAAAAACCTTTTCAGCTCCTAGCAATATCAAATAAATCCTAGGAAGTAGGAAGATATAAGAATAATAAAAAATAGTGTCTTGATTGGAAGGTAACAACGTAAACCTGAAAGTTAAACCTTTGAAAGTTGACAGATTAGTGAGCAAAACGATAGCAAATGTTGATAAAGATGAATGAATGTCTACGCCAGCCATTCTTAACCTATGGTCCGTGGACCACTAGTGGTCCGCGAGAACGTTTCAGGTGGTCCGCGAGAGGTGAGTAAGGAAAAAGTCATCGTGTCTCTATTTTATATAACATACCTCTTTTCATACAACAGGTAGATATAGGTCCTTTAATACATACCCATTGTCACATAGCGTGTACAATGTACAATTGATTGCATATACATACATAATCTCAAGTGGTCCGCGAGATTTTTGGTTTATCAATAGTGGTCCGCCAATTCTAAAAGGTTAAGAACCCCTGGTCTACGCATTGTAGAACTATTTAGGATTTGGATAAAACTGCAAGAATACCTAAACTAGAATAGAACGTATAGGTACCTAGGTACTATGGACATTGAGTGGAAAGTAATCACTGGGCTAGGTTAGGCGTTCTCTACCACCTAACCTTTTTATCACAAACCAGGTACAATTACAAGTATTGCATAAATATGAATTCCAATATGACACGATGCCAGAGATTCAAATAAAAGATTCCCAGAATAGAATTTGAATTAACATTCCTTCTTTATCCTCGATCCTCGACGAATAGACTAAAAAGCTCCTCTTCTCAATGCAACAGTCTAAACAAGGTCTCGTATATTACATAGGAAATATAATAATATGCTACCACAGATTACTGATACATACATAGGAAAATACGATGTTAGAAAACAAGCACGGGTGATGAACCTAACAACCCGGAGGGCAAACAAGATAATAGGAAGAATAAGTTGCTTGAATGCTTACTGCTTACCTATACGTAGAGGTACGAGTATATCTATTTGAAGCTCCTGAAAAAACAGAATGAAACTGAAGAATGTAATGTACCTACTCACTACAGAAAAGAAGAAAACAAAACCTACCCCAGAATAGAGTGGAATACAATGGAATAAAAGTGTTTTTTGTCCGGGTAAACCTGAAAGTTAAACCTTTGAAAGTTGACAGATTAGTGAGCAAAACGATAGCAAATGTTGATAAAGATGAATGAATGTCTACGCATTGTAGAACTATTCAGGATTTGGATAAAACTGCAAGAATACCTAAACTAGAATAGAACGTATAGGTACCTAGGTACAATGGACATTGAGTGGAAAGTTAGGCGTGGGCTAGGTTAGGCGTTCTCTACCACCTAACCTTTTTATCACAAACCAGGTACAATTACAAGTATTGCGTATTGCATAAATAGGTATAAATTCCAATATGACACGATGCCAGAGATTCAAATAAAAGATTCCCAGAATAGAATTTGAATTAACATTCCTTCTTTATCCTCGACAAATAGACTAAAAAGCTCCTCTACTCAATGCAACAGTCTAAACAAGGTCTCGTATATTGCATAGGAAATATAATAATATGCTACCACAGATTACTGATACATACATAGGAAAATAAAAAAAAAGAATTGAATTGAATGAAATAGAAGACTGTTTTGTTCGGATAAGAGAACGCGTACATACTTGGAACTAGATTAGAATAAAATCCTTTTAGCTCGGTAGACGAGAGAGCAAAAGTATACTTACACCCATATTTATGAACAAAAACTCTCGCTCACAAGTCAGGCTAAAAACAATTTTGGCCAATCAGATGTTTGGAATTGGTGATTCAGTGCGACTTATCAATAAGCAAGACTGTTACAGGTTAGGTATACAAAGTTACATACTAGAGAGCAAAGGCTAAAGGGAAAAGATAAGAATAAATAACATAAATACGTAATGAAAGTTGAGACGATTCAACTGATTAGAATAGCATTGGGTACTCTGAATAGTGAATGGAATATTGAGTACTCCAAACAGAACAGAAGAATACTGTCCGGATACTAAACAGAAGAATACTGTCCGGATACTAAAGTCCCTTTACCTCAGCAGATTCTAATCTGCTCGGATCCTCCTCTAGGAGGATAAGTTTTTGTGTTCAGAAGATTACCTTTTTACTTTTTACTTTCCCAGTATACTTACACCCATATTTATGAACAAAAACTCTCGCTCACAAGTCAGGCTAAAAACAATTTTGGCCAATCAGATGTTTGGAATTGATGATTCAGTGCGACTTATCAATAAGCAAGACTGTTACAGGTTAGGTATACAAAGTTACATACTAAAAAAGTTTAGGTAGAACTAACAGGAATAATAGGATATTTAATAGAAATTAGGATGGTACCTAAGGGGCAAATGAATTCACCAGTTTAAATTTAAAGAGACTTTTTAGTTACCTAGGTATACGTATTAATGTAGGTATTATTATAATTTGATTACTGAAGGTTGCCTTTAGCAATAATTTTGCTCTTTGATTGTTATTGTTTTCTCATTAACATGATTATTAATTTGTATTATCAATAAAGCTTTTAATATTATTATTAAATATCGCAATTTTATTTGAACCATATAGATGTAGGCACATGGGACTGTAGAGAGTTAAGTGGTAGATTAACAGAAATATGAATTAGCTCTGTCTGTAAACAAAATATCTCGAGAACGGTAAGAGCTAGAGACTTGAAATTTGGTATGTAGCTGTCAAATGTAACAAGGATGCGACACAAAACTTTTGGCTAAGATCGGTGCAGCGGTTGGTGGCATTTCGGCCGCTTTTTGGCGGTTTTCAGCTCTATTTCGCAATTTTATTTGAACCATATAGATGTAGGCACATGGGACTGTAGAGAGTTAAGTGGTAGATTAACAGAAATATGAATTAGCTCACAAATTAAAATAGGAAAGTGGAAAAAAGGAAATTGCTTATGCTTATTTTT
Organism: Diaphorina citri; assembly: GCF_000475195.1. Taxonomy (NCBI): domain Eukaryota; kingdom Metazoa; phylum Arthropoda; class Insecta; order Hemiptera; family Psyllidae; genus Diaphorina; species Diaphorina citri. The sequence continues at coordinate 209,543 of NW_007377481.1, read as the reverse complement.
TGTACTACCTATTATTGTTTGCTTTATGTTTGTTCTGTCTTATTGAAAAATAAAGTTCATTATCATTTTGAGAAAAAAAACATTAAAATGTAAAGAACACAATGCACAAGTTCTGAAGCTAAGCAACGTCAAGCGTGGAGAATATTTGGGAGGGTGACATGATTATTCTCGCGACGCGACGCTTTCCCAGTCTTGTAATGACAATGATTGATGAGCTGGTTGAAATCGCAGCAAAGTGGCTGTCACCTTAGTTAGATTTAGTTGGAAAAATGGATATCTCGACATCTCATTATTTTTTTCAGAAATTCTCGCAAAAATAAATATAAAAAAAGAGCAAGAAACATCTCCACCACTGTTTGTTTTCATCTCCCTTGTCTGTTTCTACTATCAGAGAGTTTTCTCCTCTCTGTATGATGTCATTCTTTATTTTTTTAATATCTCCTTCCAACTTTTTTCCTCATCCCCCCACCTTTCTCTCCTCTTGTACTTTTTTTCGTCTTTTACTTTTTTATTATTATTACGGAGGCTGCTTCCCCCTCCCCTTTCTCATTGTTTAAAATCAAAAGGACAAGAGAAAGGAAAAGTGGAATTAAATTATACAGCAGCAAAGTAATAAACGAATAAATAATTACTATGCGGGTCGAGAGGACCCCCAAAATCATACCTAAGAAACCCAGCTAAGCATAATATTTAATAGGATAAGGAAAGTCGTGTGATGTTCACACCAGATTTTTCTCTACCAGTTCTGTACACAGTAGCACACAAAGCATTATCAGTGGGGTTCAATGTTTATTTTGCCCCTGTTCTATGATATATGTTTGTTCGGGCTGAGGTGAAACAGGGCTGGAACGAAAATAAAGTGATGAGTAGGTATTAATAATAACAGAGATTATGAATACCTTTAGGGTAGGCACAAATCATTTGTGTAGCCCCTTCCCTAACACGCGGCCCGGAAATAAATACTGAAATACTGGCACGTCTCTTGTGTATTGTTCGCCCACATTGCGTCCCATTTCAATTTCAAAAATACTTAACAAAATACTCCGACCTGGGCTAGGTAGGTACTTGAGTTTCTTCTTCTTCTTCTTCTTCTTCTTCTTCTCCTCCTCCTCCTCCTCCTCCTCCTTCTTCTTCCTCTCCTCCTTTTTTTCAAGATGAGTGTTTTACCACTTTCTGCCTCTCGTTTCGATGGCACCTCACCTTTAATATGCCTTGTTATTTTATAAAGGGCTCTGTGTCACACTTTTATGGTAGTCGGCTAAGACTAAAATGGGAAGAATTTCAGAGTTTGAAACACGTATACTTCTATGTAGGAGACTGTGGCATGATCATTCCATAGAGATGGGAATTCTGGAGAGATAGGTAGGTAATACCTACCATTCCTAGTATTTAGCATTTATTTGTACTGTAAAATTTGACATTATTCTGTTAAAATAATAATGCACAAAATCAGATAAGTACAGGTACCTAGAGATAAGTATAAAATGAATAAAATCAAGCAAAGCTTTTACAAATGTCTACATGACAAGTCACTATTAACATTTTATGTCGCTACTAGGCCTCAAACCCCAGCCCGCAGATTGCTAGTCCAGCGTTTTACGTTTAGCGCAAAATGCTGAGATGCTATAAGCTCCTAAAATTCAAACATGTTAGTGGATGTACCAAGTGCACCAAGTTTCGCTATTTGCTAATGCAATCTTTTTTTTTCAACACCCTTTTTTCCGAAGCATAAAACAGATGCTCTACTGGACTTCAATGGTGTCAGAGCATATCCATCCCCTAGTATTTCCATCAGAAGAGGCACAATATTTATTAATAAAAATTAGCTTTTTATAGAACAAAAACACACACACACACCTACACACACACACACACACACACACACACACACACACACACACACACACACACACACACACACACACACACACACACACACATACGCATGGGTGCACAATTAATATTTTCAATTCTTGGAATCGAGTCGCTCTGACCTTTTGGAAAGCCGAGCTTTTATAATGAATTAATTAATCACCTGGACTCCTAGACCTTTGTTTTTTATTATTACCTGTTATTATTTATTTATTTATTTCAACAATTTTATGTATAGGTACTGTGTATACATATACCTATTGTTATTTTTCCAAATTCATTTTAAATGTAGCTAAGTAATCCTAAGGATCGGTGCTTATATTTCCTCAATCTTGTGAAAATAATAATAATATAATGATAAACACCCGTCTTTTGTTGCTTTAATGAGGAAAAAGATCCCACTTCAATCAAAAGAGAACAGTTCAAGTTAATGTGGTTAGCGTGGGCACAGGGGGGCTTTTCATACCAGCTTACGTCAAATATAGGCTTAACGGAACAACCTATGAACCCACACACTCTACAGAGTCTACAGTCTCTTTACTTTGGAAAATCACAGACAAACTTAAACGCACCGTAGCTCGTAGGTGTAAATCAGCAGGTAGGTACTTACAGTGCTTTATTTATAGGATACTAGCTGAATTCCGTCGCTTCGCTCCGGAATCCCGCTATAGTTCATCCCGAGGCATGGCCAAACTTGTAGAAAAGGCATGGCCGAACTTGTAGAAAATAATAAAAAATACGGTCGCGCTGCGCTCTCCCTATTAGCTGCATACCAGCTCCTAGCAATATCAAATAAATCCTAGGAAGTAGGAAGATATAAGAATAATAAAAAATAGTGTCTTGATTGGAAGGTAACAACGTAGGTACTATACTAAACAAGGTTTATAGTGACTAAACCATTCTCACCCAAGAGATTTTTTTCTCATCAGTAGAAAGTCGAGACGTGCTTCGGTTGTGTATTGGTCCGACGCTCGCCTGGTCAGGAGGACGTAGGTTCAATTCCAGCCAAGGGATGGAATTTTATCCTCAATATGTTTGAGAATCTGTGACTATTGTTTGAGAAGTAGTCTATTGCTCTGGTAAAGGACTCTTTGTGCATTGTACCAAACATAACATGCAAGAGTGCAGAAAACTCAATGGAGTGCGAGAAAAAATAACTTTAAAAAGAAGAAAATGAGTAGCTATGACATATAAATGCGCATAGCGACCGGTGCCAGCATGGTAGGTAAACATTGGATGTTAGGATTATTGAGATATGCTGCAGGAAAAATCCTACAATGCTGCAGTGAGCACCAAAGTTGTGATATAATAACACAAAGAAACTGCATTTACATTTTACATTTACATTTATTCCTATTTCAGAAGTATACTTACACCCATATTTATGAACAAAAACTCTCGCTCACAAGTCAGGCTAAAAACAATTTTGGCCAATCAGATGTTTGGAATTGGTGATTCAGTGCGACTTATCAATAAGCAAGACTGTTACAGGTTAGGTATACAAAGTTACATACTAAAAGTTTAGGTAGAACTAACAGGAATAATAGGATATTTAATAGAAATTAGGATGGTACCTAAGGGGCAAATGAATTCACCAGTTTAAATTTAAAGAGACTTTTTAGTTACCTAGGTATACGTATTAATGTAGGTATTATTATAATTTGATTACTGAAGGTTGCCTTTAGCAATAATTTTGCTCTTTGATTGTTATTGTTTTCTCATTAACATGATTATTAATTTGTATTATCAATAAAGCTTTTAATATTATTATTAAATATCGCAATTTTATTTGAACCATATAGATGTAGGCACATGGGACTGTAGAGAGTTAAGTGGTAGATTAACAGAAATATGAATTAGCTCACAAATTAAAATAGGAAAGTGGAAAAAAGGAAATTGCTTATGCTTATTTTTTGTACTACCTATTATTGTTTGCTTTATGTTTGTTCTGTCTTATTGAAAAATAAAGTTCATTATCATTTTGAGAAAAAAAACATTAAAATGTAAAGAACACAATGCACAAGTTCTGAAGCTAAGCAACGTCAAGCGTGGAGAATATTTGGGAGGGTGACATGATTATTCTCGCGACGCGACGCTTTCCCAGTCTTGTAATGACAATGATTGATGAGCTGGTTGAAATCGCAGCAAAGTGGCTGTCACCTTAGTTAGATTTAGTTGGAAAAATGGATATCTCGACATCTCATTATTTTTTTCAGAAATTCTCGCAAAAATAAATATAAAAAAAGAGCAAGAAACATCTCCACCACTGTTTGTTTTCATCTCCCTTGTCTGTTTCTACTATCAGAGAGTTTTCTCCTCTCTGTATGATGTCATTCTTTATTTTTTTAATATCTCCTTCCAACTTTTTTCCTCATCCCCCCACCTTTCTCTCCTCTTGTACTTTTTTTCGTCTTTTACTTTTTTATTATTATTACGGAGGCTGCTTCCCCCTCCCCTTTCTCATTGTTTAAAATCAAAAGGACAAGAGAAAGGAAAAGTGGAATTAAATTATACAGCAGCAAAGTAATAAACGAATAAATAATTACTATGCGGGTCGAGAAAAAAACTTTTTGTTCCAACAAATAGGAAACAAAAAAATGCAAAGCTCATTAGCCCACAAGAAAAGTTCCTTAGTGGTGAATAGGTTCTGTTAATAGCCTTTGAGAAAAGGTTTGCGGGATGATGCGCCTTTAACCTTTAGAAACGTTATCACAACAAGCTCACATTTCTCAAGACCTCCCGTTGATAGAGTTCAATCGTTATCGTAACATTTTCTTTTTTCCTCCTACAACTCGTTGTCGAATTGTAAAGAAGGTATCTGCTTTCTTTGACAAAAGCTCACGAGTAAAAAAAAAAAAAAAACACCAACAACAACCTTTTATAATATATAAAAAAACGGAATAGATACGAAAATGTAAAAAAAGAAGGAAAATAGAGCACTTTGCTGAAACAAAAGAAAAGGTTCATTCTATTGTTCTTCTGTAAATTTCTAAATAAATACTGTGTGGAAAACGTCTTAACTTTCAGCACACATCAAAAACTTTGTGAACACAAAGACGCTGTTAAGATTAGATAAGTAACTATGCTAAATTATACCCTGTGGCTACACAACACATACCTTCTCACTCGCCTAGTAGCTAATTATAATTGTATCTCTAATCCCTCTAAGCTCTAAGCTGTAACCATGTTCAAAGACATCGGCTTGTACTACGAGGGTTTTGTAGCTTTGAGAAATCCTTCATTCCTCATCGGTTGTTACTCGCTTAGACGTGTAACTACTCAATTGTATTCACAAGGAGGTAACGCTCAATTGACTCGTAATCATTTTCATACGGAAATTTGCTACAAAGTCAGTATCACTTACAACTCCCTTCGCCTCTAGTGTAACTACTCAATTGTATTCACAAGGAGGTAACGCTCAATTGACTCGTAATCATTTTCATACGGAAATTTGCTACAAAGTCAGTATTACTTACAACTCCCTTCGCCTCCGTCAGTTGTGGAAAGGTAATATCAGAGTGGTTAACTGGAAGAGTGAGGAACAGGTATACCTAGTGGTCTACATTATTCTCTTGGTTGGGAATGGGGGATCAAATAAGAAAAATGTGCATTGTACCAAACATAACATGCAAGAGTGCAGAAAACTCAATGGAGTGCGAGAAAAAATAACTTTAAAAAGAAGAAAAAAAAAAATGGTCCGATGGTAAATGCGGATTAGGAAAATTTTCTATGGAAAATATATAGGTACGTTCAGGTTATGCTTGATTAAATCTTTCCACAGTAGGCAAGCGCGTAGCCAAAGTAAGAGGGGGCAAGTAAGAAACGGACTGAAGCAGGGGGGTTATGAGAGATTAAGGGTTCAACCCCCTCCCTACCTCCTGCTCTGCCCTTAAAAAGGGCAAAAAAAGGAGAAGTATAAAACAATAATACGAGTATTTTACGGTTGTCCGCAAAAATGTTGACCATAAATTCCTCTTGACCCTATCAGAGCGTCTATATTCCCACATTTCTACACACCTCCCTCCTAAAAGAAAAAAAAAGATTAGTAAGGATAATACCTACTCATGGAATGTTTTAAAATAACGAATTTTATGGCGGGTTTCACCTCCATTGGAGATAGCACTAATTGGAGATTAAAATCATTTAAAAGAAGTCATTAAGTGGACGGTTCTAGATTTAAATGAGTTAAAGTTGTGTAAAATTAATCAAAACCACAGTTAAGTAATACCTTTAAAGCTAGAATTATTTAATTACCTGCTCCTTTTTGGACAGTTGAAAAATCTGCTCATGGAATGTTTTAAAATAACGAATTTTATGGCGGGTTTCACCTCCATTGGAGATAGCACTAATTGGAGATTAAAATCATTTAAAATAAGTCATTAAGTGGACGGTTCTAGATTTAAATGAGTTAAAGTTGTGTAAAATTAATCAAAACCACAGTTAATAAGTAATACCTTTAAAGCTAGAATTATTTAATTACCTGCTCCTTTTTGGACAGTTGAAAAATCTCTCATTATTGAAATCTCCGACTATGTAAGTCATCTGTAAACCCACCATTATACGTTTATGTGTATTTTTACTTTCCTATTTCATACTAGGTACCTAACTGGTCAGACCGTAGGTAAGTAGGTACTTCGCTATAGAATTTTTTCCTTATTCATGCGGCCTTTATTTCTTATTCAGCTTTCCCGTTATTTCTCTTTTTTTCTCTCTTTCATTTTGTATACCTAGGTATTACTATTGTATTCAAAGCGTATGAAAAAAATCTTTTGGAAAAAACTGCATCTAAATCAGATAAAACCCTTTTCGAGATCTTCAAAGACGAACATCTCATAGGTAAATAATAGGTACATGGTAAACTACATAGGTAAATAATAGGCAATATTGTGAGGGTTATATGTTAGCTACCCACTCCACCGTAAAAACTTCATAGGTAAAACCAAATAAACATTACCTACTTCAAATTAATGGCAAAAGGACATGTTACATAGACCTAGATGCGTTTGTAAAGTAGGTAAGTAGGTACTTCGCTATAGAATTTTTTCCTTATTCATGCGGCCTTTATTTCTTATTCAGCTTTCCCGTTATTTCTCTTTTTTCTCTCTTTCATTTTGTATACCTATTACTATTGTATTCAAAGCGTATGAAAAAAATCTTTTGGAAAAACTGCATCTAAATCAGATAAAACCCTTTTCGAGATCTTCAAAGACGAACATGACGAACATCTCATAGGTAAATAATAGGTAATATTGTGAGGGTTAAATGTTAGCTACCCACTCCCACTCCACCGTAAAAACTTCATAGGTAAAACCAAATAAACATTACTTCAAATTAATGGCAAAAGGACATGTTACATAGACCTAGATGCGTTTGTAAACTACACAGGTAAATACCTAAATTAAATTTGTGAAAAAAATAAATAAAAGTAAAAAGTGTATCCTAAAAAACATTGCAAGGTTTCAAAGATAATTTTTTGTTGTTCTATTCCTCTTCCGGGAGGAAATCTTTTTCTGGAATTTCATTATGATATTCCCGCTGAAGGTAGATGTTTATATCGGGAATACTTCCGGATGATGGGGACCTAAGATATATAAACAAATTTCCGGCATGTGACACGTGCTTCTAACCTTCTAAGGCGGGTGTTTAAAAATAATAACATCCTCAAATTTCACCCCGACATCGACACCTGAAATAAATTTGCGCTTGTTGCTTAGCACATTGCATACCTACTATTTGTTTTCGGGCACTCACACAAAATTTACCGCCTGATGTGACCAAAGATGTATCTCGGAAGCTGTGTACTTATTGGTGTTAGAGGTGTTAGCGTTAGTGAAATTTATGGGGTCATAAATACGTTTAATCAGATCTACATTAATCTAACTTTAAGAAAACCCGTTTCTTGGCAATGTTTCTTTCACATATGGCTGCTGCTGAGGAAAGTGAAAATTCGACTTCAGAAATAGGTAGGTAATTCGAACATCTGCCATTCTCGAACTATTGATCAAATAATACAAAAAAAAAATGCCTTTCGCGCTAGGCACCTGTAAAAAAATCCAAATAAAATGAAAATAATAATATCTATTGAGGAAAAAAAAAATCCACCTGCAGTCACTGTTGGCTCGTTTAAATAAACATTAAAATTTCATTGGTCGACCACTGTATTCGAAATTTCCTTAGGCAATAATCCTTGGGATTCTATTCAATTGAAATGATACAAAACCTCATTTTAATATTTATTTTATTCAATAAAGAGTTTGAATGAACTTTGTGGATGAATAATAATCAAATAAATGAATAGAGATACAATCTCTAGGTCAATACAATAGCACCACAGAAAGCATCTAGTTAAAACTTTGCTATAAAATACATGAAAAAATTTCAAATAATAAAAGAGAATGATAATTTTTATGGAGAAAAGTTGAAAGTTTGCCTCCATTATAAACAAATATTCAAACAAAAAGATGAAAAAAAAAGTGGGAACTTTTGTATCCACCATGATCTAATAAATAAATAAAGCTACATGGACCATTGCTTCGTAGCTAACCGTATGTACTTATAATACTATAATTATTTACAAAGACATGTTTTTCATTTTTGAAATTAAAATGAGAAATTTTCCCGCGAGATAATTTTGTTACACAGGGATCAGTATCCCGGGGCAAGTACCGATACATGACAGCATGACCTCTTAATCAGGGCATGCAATGATAGTAACAATACATGTACAGGATGGTAAAAGTAACAATACATGTACATGATTTTGGTAGGGTGGAAGAGCTCACAGTGTGAGAATCCTGCCATTAAAACCTTAAAAAAAATAAAATAATAATAATAATAATAATAATAATAATAATGGGACTTCATACTGGAATAGGGAACGAATTATTGAGTTCTCTTACCACAGCAGTAAGCCAGTAAGCTACTATTACTGTGGTTGAATTTTCAATTAATCTAAAACATACGCACGACTACAGCGCCTTGTGAAACTGACTCACTGACTCACTCATGTACCTACATTAATTCTAACCCACTTCTCTAGGATGAGCTAGAAATATGCGGTTTCCACATTCGACGTCATGTAGGTACCATCGGAAACCTCCAACATTTCCATGCGGTTCCTACAAGATAAAACGGTCGTTTTATTAAGCCGAGTATTAACTTTGAAATACCAAAGACAATTTCCCCAATTCCAAGAAATTCCTCAAATAATTTTATTTGTCCTGAAACATTACGCTCATGTGCAAAGAGGATTGTGGAAAGCGACATTGTGGGCTCAAAAACTTCCTGGGCTGATGTTCACCTAGGTGAAACGAGCCTTAACCCCGCAAAGCCCCCCAGGGGGTTGAGGGGAGTTGGGGTAGTTTTCACTCTGTGTGATACATTTATTTCCGACTTGACTAATTATTTTTTTTTAATGAAAATCATCTTTTGAGGAATAAACTTCAAGCCTTTGAGGAACAAACTCTCAGTCAAGATTAATCCCCCGCACACCATTTTACCCCTAAAGCGAGCAGAGAAATCTTCGACCCCTCCGGGAATCGAATGCGGGACCTTCGTAGTGCAAGTGGTACCCTCTCGGTAGTTTGTCAAAGGACGTGAGACTTGTAATATGGGGACACTTGTATATTGGTGTGACTTGTAAATTTTCCTTGCAAATTGGCCTTGTAAATTGGTGTCTTGTAAAATTGGATTGTAAAGCGGCATGAAGTCAACGGAAAAACCAAAGCTCGAGCAGTATATGCTAATACCCGCTCTAATTCCAAACGAATTCAGACGGGTAATATTTGCCTTCCTGAAATCCATCCGTTGAATAAACATTGTATTTTACGGAATTCATAATTAACAACAACAGCAGCAGTAGGACTAATAATAATAATTATAGTAGTAGTAATAATAATAATAATAATAATAATAATAATAATAATAATAATAATAATAATATGTACATAAAATGATAATAATATCAACTGTAGGATCCCTAGTAACGTCATGTTATGGTGTTAATGACGTCGTGTTAGGGTAAAAGAAATTTTTCCCATCGTCTTTAGACTGAGTAACGTCGATAGACTATGAACCCGACACTCTACTCAGTATGAAACGGCAAAGATAAATAAGAAACTGTTTTCTCAATATGAAATGTGTTTTGAACTAGAATAAATGAAAAAATAATAAGAAACGAAATTAGAAACCTGGGAGCGTTATTGTCTGTGAAATAATAACACTGTTCTAATTACACGTACATACACAAACATGCTGAAATGTTGACTAAAGTACTTCACCTTGCTAAACAGGTTTCTCCCTTCCATTCCATATTCATAAAACTAGGTAATATGCATACCGTAATTATATGAAGAAAACTCTAAAAAGGCTCGAAACGTTTTCCACTATACGAATAATTACATTTTTCACCTTTTTACCGCTCTTTTACCTTTCTCTCTTCTTTTATCCTCTGCTACATCTTTTTCCCCACTCGAACTTCACAGTTACCGTCATTTTATGTCCCCTTTTTGTTTTGTTTGTTTTTAGCTCTTCTCTCGGGAACGCTCCGGACATTTCAGAAAGTAAGCTGTGAAGATCAAGTGATAACATTGAAATGTCCTCCGAGCACAAGGATTTCCATCCAGTTATCGCAATATATTAAACCCAGCAACGACTACATGGGCCTGTGCCACAGCTCACCTGGGACTACAAAGTCCAAACATTCTAACTCGAGCGTGGTCTGTTCGCCATTCAATGGATCAAGTGCTTTACAAGTAGGTGTCCTTTCTTAATATACCTACCTATCTAATAATAAAAATAGCAATACGAATAATAATGGAAAAACACCTACGTAGAAAATTTTATGCAGTACAGAATCGTATGGAAAATTTTACGAGGTAGTTAGGTATCTAATACAAAAATAAATAAAATTACTAATACAATACAGAATGTAATAGAAAGTAGAAAAGGTACGATCTTCCATGTTAGTTATTGGATAAGTATCTACATTGTATTTTTGATCGTAAAATCATTTACAAAATGATAATTACAATCATCACAATAACCCAATCAATATATAAAAATAGAAATCAGTAAATAATAAATAAAATTAAAAAAAAAAAAAATGTAAATCTATTGTTATACGGGAATGAGCAACATAAAAAAAAAAAAAAAAACAAATTCAGCTGATAACAAAATAAAAGTAGGGTTTCTATTACAACATTAATTGAAGACCTAAGCAGGAGGTGTATTGTAATCCTTTTGTGTTGATTTTAAGTTCTTTTTTCCTCTTAATTATTTTATGCTAATAGCTAATAAATTTACAAGTTCTGCTTGCAAGGCTACTGGGAGATGGTGATGGCGGAACTATTGTAATTACTTTTGGAAGTTTTTTTTCTCTTTTTTTCTCAAATTAAAATTTTCACCAACTTGTGTTTCGCGTTTAGGTTTCGGTTACGAAAAGAAAAATAGTTTTCTTTCCAACATCCGTTGAATTTTATTTATTACTCTAAGCACAAAATAATTATTTATCAATAAAAATATAAATGAAAAAATTCTCGTGAAACTATCCAGATAAAAATAAATTTAAGTCGAAGGGAGTTTGAAATTTACAACAATTTCCAATTGTCTATTATTTGTATGGATTTTAGATATTAAATTACGAGCATTTTTGACACTCGGTAAAACTTGATAGGAGTCCAATAAAATAAAACCACTATCTACCACAGTTTATAATAGACAATAGATAGATAATATCTCCTGTGGATGCACATTGGCACGTGTATCGAATAATACACTTCATTAGTGATATTCACCAGGTAGGTAACTAATAAAATCATAAGTATACAATGTAAAATTTTGCTATCGCATAAATTCAAAAGTTCAATCAAACTTTACACATTGGCACGTGTATCGAATAATACACTTCATTAGTGATATTCACCAGGTAGGTAACTAATAAAATCATAAGTATACAATGTAAAACTTTGCTATCGCATAAATTCAAAAGTTCAATCAAACTTTATTTTTACAACTTCAGTCAAGTGTTTGTTGGTATTATAATTTCGACTTTTGTGTGATTGCCTGGAAATTAATAACAGGTATGCAATGTGCCTTGCAACTACTAACTCAATATTTCAGGGGACAATTTGAGTACGTACCCAACAACAAACAAATTACTAGAACACAAGCTTTGTTTGACTTTAAACATACCTACTCGTTGAGATTTCAAGTACGCCTATATTCAATTCCAAGTGTCACCTCCTCTACCCTTTTTGTGATTTTTGCCTGTAGTGTTTTTCTAATTATTTGTTTTTCAACTCCAAGTATTTCAAATGCAATGTCTGGGAGACCTCATGAGGATACTTTTCACGCTTTTAGATACGCCCGTTCCCCTACTATTTGTTTTCGGGCACTCACACAAAATTTACCGCCTGATGTGACCAAAGATGTATCTCGGAAGCTGTGTACTTATTGGTGTTAGAGGTGTTAGCGTTAGTGAAATTTATGGGGTCATAAATACGTTTAATCAGATCTACATTAATCTAACTTTAAGAAAACCCGTTTCTTGGCAATGTTTCTTTCACATATGGCTGCTGCTGAGGAAAGTGAAAATTCGACTTCAGAAATAGGTAGGTAATTCGAACATCTGCCATTCTCGAACTATTGATCAAATAATACAAAAAAAAAATGCCTTTCGCGCTAGGCACCTGTAAAAAAATCCAAATAAAATGATATAGAAAAAAAAAAAAAAAAAAAAAAAAAATCCACCTGCAGTCACTGTTGGCTCGTTTAAATAAACATTAAAATTTCATTGGTCGACCACTGTATTCGAAATTTCCTTAGGCAATAATCCTTGGGATTCTATTTAATTGAAATGATACAAAACCTCATTTTAATATTTATTTTATTCAATAAAGAGTTTGAATGAACTTTGTGGATGAATAATAATCAAATAAATGAATAGAGATACAATCTCTAGGTCAATACAATAGCACCACAGAAAGCATCTAGTTAAAACTTTGCTATAAAATACATGAAAAAATTTCAAATAATAAAAGAGAATGATAATTTTTATGGAGAAAAGTTGAAAGTTTGCCTCCATTATAAACAAATATTCAAACAAAAAGATGAAAAAAAAAGTGGGAACTTTTGTATCCACCATGATCTAATAAATAAATAAAGCTACATGGACCATTGCTTCGTAGCTAACCGTATGTACTTATAATACTATAATTATTTACAAAGACATGTTTTTCATTTTTGAAATTAAAATGAGAAATTTTCCCGCGAGATAATTTTGTTACACAGGGATCAGTATCCCGGGGCAAGTACCGATACATGACAGCATGACCTCTTAATCAGGGCATGCAATGATAGTAACATGTACAGGATGGTAAAAAATAATAATGGGACTTCATACTGGAATATAACAGCGCCTTGTGAAACTGACTCACTGACTCTGACTCACTCATATACCTACATTAATTCTAACCCACTTCTCTAGGATGAGCTAGAAATATGCGGTTTCTACATTCGACGTCATGTAGGTACCATCGGAAACCTCCAACATTTCCATGCGGTTCCTACAAGATAAAACGGTCGTTTTATTAAGCCGAGTATTAACATTGAAATACCAAAGACAATTTCCCCAATTCCAAGAAATTCCTCAAATAATTTTATTTGCCCTGAAACATTACGCTCATGTGCAAAGAGGATTGTGGAAAGCGACATTGTGGGCTCAAAAAATTCCTGGGCTGATGTTCACCTAGGTGAAACGAGCCTTAACCCCGCAAAGCCCCCCAGGGGGTTGAGGGGAGTTGGGGTAGTTTTCACTCTGTGTGATACATTTATTTCCGACTTGACTAATTATTTTTTTTTAATGAAAATCATCTTTTGAGGAATAAACTTCAAGCCTTTGAGGAACAAACTCTCAGTCAAGATTAATCCCCCGCACACCATTTTACCCCTAAAGCGAGCAGAGAAATCTTCGACCCCTCCGGGAATCGAATGCGGGACCTTCGTAGTGCAAGTGGTACCCTCTCGGTAGTTTGTCAAAGGACGTGAGACTTGTAATATGGGGACACTTGTATATTGGTGTGACTTGTAAATTTTCCTTGCAAATTGGCCTTGTAAATTGGTGTCTTGTAAAATTGGATTGTAAAGCGGCATGAAGTCAACGGAAAAACCAAAGCTCGAGCAGTATATGCTAATACCCGCTCTAATTCCAAACGTATTCAGACGGGTAATATTTGCCTTCCTGAAATCCATCCGTTGAATAAACATTGTTGCTAAATTATACCCTGTGGCTACACAACACATACCTTCTCACTCGCCTAGTAGCTAATTATAATTGTATCTCTAATCCTGAACACTCTTGTAGGGAGAAAAAAAAAAAAATGTGTTTATTAAAATGCTAATTTATCTTTCGCATATGAAAAATTGAACGTACAAAGTTGGTTTTGAGGTACAAAGGTGAAACCAAAGTTGTTCTTCAGATAGATAAAGCTGTTTAAAAACCTAATTAGTCTAATAATTACCCAATTGGGTGCTGAAAAACCTAAGGGAAACTATCGAAAAAAAATCAAGGAGTGTGTAAGGAACTGTTTAATTTTGTTTCAAAACGTTAAAAACTCCTCTTTAAATTTACCCATTGCGTCTATTGACACGGGTATTATAGCTCCTTTAGGTAAAATAAATAAAGTAATATCACTATCGAACACGAAGAAGGCGGAGAAGAAGAACGTAGGAGGTCCGGGTTCGATTCCCATTGGAGCCCAGGTTTTTTTTGTAATGTAATGTAAAGTTTTTTTCCTTATTTTGATTATAATACAATGAAGAAGATAATAATAATATACAAAGGTACAATTTGGATTTACATTATAATCAGAATAAAAGACATAGTGATAATACTTATTAAATAGTGTTTGAAAAATATGATTACAACTCCGGTCCCCACCCCCACCCCCGATCACCGACAGCAAAGGCCGTGTCGCAAACAGTATGCATAGTGTGCACGTACCCATTCCCGAGCCAACGTCTCCATCCGTGCTGGGCCTGAATTTTACTGTGTTTTAGAGTACCTAAGTTTTCGGCTCTTTGCTTGGAGTTCGGGGTGCACTCAGCCTCGTGAGGACAATTGAGTAGCTACTTTAATCGAGTAGCGACCAGTGGCGGCGTTACCAGAGTAAAAAGAAAAATTAAAAAATTATATGATATGTTATTAATGGTACCTACAGGAGGCTCGGAGGAGGAGGAGTATCAACCTCGTTAAAAAACCAGGGTTCATCTGGCTCCGGATGATAGCACCCTGTTATAGGACCCCTGCCTAGGGCTACAGGTGAAAACCGGTCAACGGATTCAAACAAGGACTTTTGAATGCGGAAGAGCCAGGACAACGGTTTCAATATCTTGTGATGCTGAAGGCGGATGATCCACCCTAACCGAAACGCAGCCGGTATAAGCTGAAAAACCAATCACCAGTTGGAAGGGCACCCTCTTGTCCTGGAGATATGAAAAAGATCTCCCAAGGCGGATGAATCCAATACCAATGGATCAACGGCATAGGCTGGAGAAGGCAATGGGAAACCACTTCAGTAAAGACTCATAGAGTATCCTTTGAACCAACAGCATGATGGAGTCTTTAACGAAATCTTCCGGAGTTAAAATAGTCCCCCAATCGGATCTCCGGGGTGGGACAGTTCAAGACTGTGGATTGCAAGCAGAGGATAACAATATGAGAAAGAAGAAGAAAGTAGAAACACGATTTGCAACATGGAACGTAAGAACCCTACTACAGAATAGCAAACTAGAAAATCTAAAACAAGAAATGAAGAACATGAAGATTGATGTTTTAGGAATTGGTGAAATGAGATGGCCCAACGCTGGAGACTTCTGGACTGGTGATTACAGAATTTTACATAGTGGAAGTATTGAGAATAAGCCAGGACATGGCGGAGTTGGAGTTGTTCTTACCAAAGAATTAGGAAAGAGAATGAAAGGATATGTACATAGAAAAGGAAGAATTATACTAGTCAAATTAGATACCAAACCTGTAGATACAATTATTATACAAACTTATATGCCAACATCACAACATCCTGATGAAGAAATAGAAGAGATGTATGCGGAAATCCAAAACTTACTCGACCAAACCAAGAGTAATGAGAATGTGATTCTGATGGGTGATTGGAATGCGGCTGTAGGAGAAGGAGCTGAAGCACCCTATGTTGGTCCTTATGGTCTGGGCAGTAGAAATGGAAGAGGAAACCGTCTAGTCGAATTTTGTGCAAAGAATAAACTTGTAATAATGAACACCTGGTTTAACCATCACGTAAGAAGAAGATACACCTGGAAATCACCAGGTGACCAATTTAGATCACAGATTGACTTTATAATAGTAAGAGAGAGATATAAAAATCAAATAAAAGATTGTAGAAGTTACGCTAGCCCAGATATAGACAGCGATCACAACATGGTTATGGCAAAAGGTCTTCTCAAATACAAGAAACTCGTGAAGAAGAAATGTAACAATTGGGATGTCAAATTACTAAAGGAAAGCAGAATAAAACAAAACTTTGAGACAGATACGGAAGAATGTGACTATCAAATCAATGAAAATGCTCAATACAACTGGGAAAAGATAAAGAAAACAATCAAGACAGCAGCAGACTCGAACTTAAAAAGGGAGAAGCCACAACCAAGGAAGGAATGGATAACAGATACAATAGTTGAGATGATAGAGCGAAGAAGAAAACTGAAGAATGCGACAGATGAAGAAGGCAAAAACGAATACCGTGCTCTAAGAAATGCAATCAATAGAGAATCCCGTATCGCCAAAGAAGCCTATCTACAAGAAAAATGTGCAGATATAAATCAAAAATTACAACAAGGAAAGTATGAATCAGCATATAGAGAAGCCAAAAACTTTTTCAATGAACGAAAGTCAAAATCTAATACTATAGAAGATGAAAAAGGAAAGTATGAATCAGCATATAGAGAAGCCAAAAACTTTTTCAATGAACGAAAGTCAAAATCTAATACTATAGAAGATGAAAACGGCAAACTTCTATTTGAGAATGAGCTTATAGCAAGGAGGTGGCAAACATATCTGGAAACACTGTATGATGGTCAAAGGATTTATGAAGAAGAAGACATACTAGAAGCAGAGAATGATGAATATGACATGGATAGTGATGATAGTATCCTAAGAAGCGAGTTTAATGCAGCTATAGAAAAACTAAAAGATAAAAAAGCCCCTGGAGTGGATGAAATTCCTACAGAAATGTTAAAAGCTACAGGAGCGAATTCAAGCGTCTGCCAGAATGAATAATCATTGCATTGACGGGAGTCGAACTGTAGAGATCAACTACAAGTGCCAACCACGTAAGTTGAACCGATTTTCGAACTTTTTGGTAGTTGTTGTAGATTGGAGTGAAGAAGTTGAATTTACAAGTTAATTAGATACATTTTAAGCTGCAAGCCCTACCTTCTTGATGAGCCTGAGGGAGTGAAAGCCATGCTGGAGTACCTTAAGATCATCGGATTGTATACAAAAATTTAACACCTTGAGAGAGGTCCCACGAAAGACAAAAACTTGTTAAAGTGGGTTAAAAATTAACAAAAAAAAAAAAAGTCTTACCTCCTTCTCCTCTTTGTTAGGTATGTTTTTTCTCTACACACTTGCTTTAAATTAATTTCAAGATTGAACTATGGGTAGGTATAATTCTAAGTAGTTTCAAGTAAAGTTAATAGAGTCCAAATAAACAGTTATTTCCAAGTATTACCTTCCTATGAAAGATACCTTCCAATTCTATCGCCTTGTAACTAAAACATACGAATCATTATTCTGAAAACACTCGTATAATAAATACGAAATGTAATCATAATAAAACAGAGGGCGCTAGAGGTCTTAATAATAAAACATGGGGTGATAGGTACCATTGTTTTGCGAATATGAATACCAAATTTCTTCCAGTTCGAAAGATGGGAATAGCTTGCGCTCACGTTATTACTTCTTGATGGGTACGTGGCCCACGCATTATGAGACAACAAAGCATTGTAACTTTAGAAACTGAGGGAAAAATTGTCTTTCAAAATGAAATGAAATTTTCCATTCCCATTTTGCGTTTCTAGAACTTTCTGGAGCAACTTTTGGTTCCGTGTCGTTCTGTTATAATTATTAATATTATTATTGCCGCTGTTGTTGTTGTTGTTGCATACGAAGGAGGAGAAGAAGAGGGAGAAGACGACGAAGAAGAAGAAGAACTTCAGTCAAGTGTTTGTTGGTATTATAATTTCGACTTTTGTGTGATTGCCTGGAAATTAATAACAGGTATGCAATGTGCCTTGCAAAACCTACTAACTCAATATTTCAGGGGACAATTTGAGTACGTACTCAACAACAAACAAAGTACTAGAACACAAGCTTTGTTTGACTTTAAACATACTCGTTGAGATATTTTCAAGTACGCCTATATTTAATTCCAAGTGTCAGCTCCTCTACCCTTTTTGTGATTTTTGCCTGCAGTGTTTTTCTAATTATTATTTGTTTTTCAACTCCAAGCATTTCAAATGCAATGTCTGGGAGACCTCATGAGGATACTTTTCACGCTTTTAGATGTAGGACATAGGGTGGTCCAAGTATAAAACAACATAATAATTCAAAGAAACTCGCGTGGTACTGTGAATGGTCTTCAAGACAGCCTAGCTAACTTGGAAGGTAGCGCGTCTGCCTTGTAAGCGCTTGGTCGCGGGTTCGATTTCAGTTTAGCGGGTTCCAGCAGTCCAGAGCTGCGTTCCTGAAAGCAACTTTACAATTTTCCACTTCACACATTCTGCGAAATTTTGACATAAAACTCCAAGTAACAACTATTATTATAACAGTTTGCAGTATAGTTTAACTCGAGAGGTGACGTCAAAGCCGTCAAACTCAAAGTCATGTATTTGAAACTCCAAGTAACAACTATTATTATAACAGTTTGCAGTATAGTTTAACTCGAGAGGTGACGTCAAAGCCGTCAAACTCAAAGTCATGAAACTCAGAGTGTAAAGTTGCTTTCAGGAAAACAGACACGTTCCTGATTTCTTTGATCTCATCAATAAAGCTATAGGCATGTTTGAAGGAGATGTAGGTAAATTTTTGCAATCAACAAGTTATGTAGGTAAAATCATCTTCCATTTTGTTCTCTCTCTCTCTCTCTCTCTCTCTCTCTCTCTCTCTCTCTTTCGAGCTAAATACCCTTTAGGAGTGAGCTATTTATTTCTCGTTGGTCACAACTTTGGGTCGGGGTTCTGTTTTTGGGTCATTAGGAATGACCGGTCCCATACACTTGGTGTTGGGTGAATGGGGTTCCGGTGTTGAAGGATTAGCCTACTAGAGGTACATTTTCCTTTCGAGAAACTGATCACTGGGAAATTGACCACTGCTCCAATGGAAACTGCATGGAGAAGTGGTTCATTTTCCAGTGGTCAGTTCAGTCGTTACCAAGGGACACCTGATAGCAAAGTGGTCTTGAAGTACAATCTTCCTAGGCCTATTTAATGTCCCCCTTTTTAACTACTTTCTCGACACGTTTTTTAACTTCTCTTCTTCTTAAAGTGCCTTGTCCATTACTGGACGTTGGTAATCAACCTAGCTAATTGAATCCTATTCTGCACCAGCATTTTTTTCCTTTATTTTTTGCCGTTCTGATCTTTAGATTCAACTTTTTAACTACATTAAAAAAATTGAATCGAAATCAGTGGCGAGCGCTGGGAAATTGACCACTGCTCCAATGGAAACTGCATGGAGAAGTGGTTCATTTTCCAGTGGTCAGTTCAGTCGTTACCAAGGGACACCCGATAGCAAAGTGGTCTTCAAGTACAATCTTCCTAGGCCTATTTAATGTCCCCCTTTTTAACTACTTTCTCGACACATTTTTTAACTTCTCTTCTTCTTAAAGTGCCTTGTCCATTACTGGACGTTGGCAATCAACCTAGCTAATTGAATCCTATTCTGCACCAGCATTTTTTTCCTTTACTTTTTGCAGTTCTTATCTTTAGATTCAACTTTTTAACTACATTAAAAAAATTGAATCCAAATCATTGGCGAGCTGGTTCGATTCCCGCCCGGGGCGGATTTCATCCTGAAGAGATAATGTTCGTTCTCGGAACGGCTGGCTTTCTCCTATCCTGTCTTCCTTCTTACTTCGATTTCGGGACGATAAGACCATATAGCAGTTACAGCTCCCTCTGTCAAACCTCTTATTTCCTATCCTGTCTTCCTTCTCTCTTCGATTTCGGGACGATAAGACCATAGCAGTTACAGTTCCCTCTGTCAAACCTCTTGAAAAATTTCGTTTAGATTTCGTTTCCTGAGACAAAGTTCTACGTCCTGTGTAGTACTCTCTGTTACAGACCGTGGTGGAAGCATGCCAGAAGAAACGTCAGTGCCGAATTCAAGCGTCTGCCAGAATGAATAATCATTGCATTGACGGGAGTCGAACTGTAGAGATCAACTACAAGTGCCAACCACGTAAGTTGAACCGATTTTCGAACTTTTTGGTAGTTGTTGTAGATTGGAGTGAAGAAGTTGAATTTACAAGTTAATTAGGTACATTAAAGTCTTACCTCCTTCTGCTCTTTGTTAGGTATGTTTTTCTCTACACACTTGCTTTAAATTAATTTCAAGACTGAACTATAGGTAGGTATAATTCTAAGTAGTTTCAAGTAAAGTTAATAGAGTCCAAATAAACATTGAATAATCATTGCATTGACGGGAGTCGAACTGTAGAGATCAACTACAAGTGCCAACCACGTAAGTTGAACCGATTTTCGAACTTTTTTTTTAGTTGTTGTAGATTGGAGTGAAGAAGTTGAATTTACAAGTTAATTAGATACATTTTAAGCTGCAAGCCCTACCTTCTTGATGAGCCTGAGGGAGTGAAAGCCATGCTGGAGTACCTTAAGATCATCGGATTGTATACAAAAATTTAACACCTTGAGAGAGGTCCCACGAAAGACAAAAACTTGTTAAAGTGGGTTAAAAATTAACAAAAAAAAAAAAAGTCTTACCTCCTTCTCCTCTTTGTTAGGTATGTTTTTTCTCTACACACTTGCTTTAAATTAATTTCAAGATTGAACTATGGGTAGGTATAATTCTAAGTAGTTTCAAGTAAAGTTAATAGAGTCCAAATAAACAGAAAAATGCCAGTTCACTTATAGTAAATACCTATTAGGGGCCCAAAGTCAGATCAAAGAGAAATGGCTGTAGTAGTCTTGAGGTCATTAGCTTGGTCAAAGGTCATTTATCTTGAAAAAATTTGGCCTGCGGCGCAGTTATTTCATGGTGCAAAAGGAGGACTCAAGACCTTTCCCTAGTCGGATGAAAAAAGATTGAAGAAATTTAACATAACAGGCTTGAGAACATTGCTTGGGGGGAAAAAAATCGGCTGCGGTGCAGTGGGAATAGGGTGGAAAATCTTGGAAAAGTAGACTGGAAATTTTAAAAAATTGGACTGGAAAACCGGGAAAAGTCAGGGAATTTTATTTTTCCATTTTGGTAGACACCCTGTCTTAGTAATGCTTTGATATCCACAAAAATTGTGAAGAAGCTCTCAGCTTCACCACAAAGAAATCATGATTTAGATATTTTATTAGAATAAGAAGAGGAGGAGGAAGAAGGAGCAGAAAAAAAAAGAATACGAAGGAGGAGAAGAAGAGGGAGAAGACGACGAAGAAGAAGAAAAAGAAGAAGGAGGAGGAGGAGGAGCAGAAAAATATGAAGTCAGTTCTCTTAGCTTTTCTAGCACTCTATTATCATGGCTATTAGGAGTTCTTCGTTCGACACTTAGCGCAAATAGGTGAAGCTTGTGTCGACAGAGACAAGGGAGACCGATATGCAAGCAAAGTCATTAAATCCCTTTAATCTTCTCTGTTGAATTTCAATCTCCATAAAGTGTCTCTTGCTGTGTTCGACATTATCCCGTTCGTATTATAGTTAACGTTATCCAGATTATACAAATCCGGAGGGGGTTGGAATGGGTGCAAAATAGGCTATTTTAAGGGTGAGATTAAATTGATTGGTGGGAAATTAAGACGTTCAATTTTGACTAGAAGGAACTAATGTTAAGAAAAGTACTCGTGGGTATCTATCTGACAATAGTGGGGCATTTGCTAGTTGCTACCCATAGCTTTTTAGGTCCGTCATATTTTGATTTGTTGGGGGCAGAGTGCGTCCAAGTTCCATAAAAATTTGGCTTTATTTAAAAAATTAACTCGAAGATGGCTATATTAAAATTCCTTATTCCTTGTGTCACTTTTTTACGAACTGAAATGACCAATGTCGACTGAGGGGGTTGGAATGGGTGCAAAATAGGCTATTTTAAGGGTGAGATTAAATTGATTGGTGGGAAATTAAGACGTTCAATTTTGACTAGAGGGAACTAATGTTAAGAAAACTACTCGTATACGTACCTATTGGGTATCTATCTGACAATAGTGGGGCATTTGCTAGTTGCTACCCATAGCTTTTTAGGTCCGTCATATTTTGATTTGTTGGGGCAGAGTGCGTCCAAGTTCCATAAAAATTTGGCTTAAGTTATTTAAATAAATTAACTCGAAGATGGCTATATTAAAATTCCTTATTCCTTGTGTCACGTTTTTACGAACTGAAATGACCAATGTCGGCTATCGCCACTGGTCGCTTCTCGTATTTTCCACTGATCGCTACACGTATAAAAGTCGCTACTCACTTAACTAGGTGGATTGTTAGAGAGGATGGGGGATATTCTTTTATAATTATTTTTTTTTTTTTTTTTTTTTTTTTTTTTTTTTTTTTTTTTTTTTTTTTGCGAAAAATGCGAAAAGCCCTTTAGGGTAGAGCTCTTTGTATGTACCTACGTATAAAGCTTGGACAACAAAGCTGCTTCCTGGAACTAGCCCAAGGTCTTTTGTTCGAATCACATCACTATCAATCTCTCTCAAAGTTCATCATACTTGTCATCCCCTATTAGTGTTGTCCAGCTCCGGGCAGGCCGAAAATCGACATATTTGCTAATTAGCAGGACAAAAACTTTGTCGTTTCGTATATTTTGGTTTATTTTCATGGATATGTTATCTACCTCGTTTTTAAAATTGAACTTGTTGAAATTTTGTAGAACAAAGCGGCTTAGACTCCCCCGGGATTCCAACCGTAATCCTATCAAACTGTATTATGTTCAAAATACAGTGCATTCATAAAGTCCCCCCCCCACCTTAATTTTTGAACCGATGAATTTAGAACCCTGAAATTTTGTATGCAAGCCTATATTTACCTCTAGTTTCTTATAGGCTATGTAAAAATTCAGGGACTTTTTGGCCAACTTTAAAATCTTAAATGAGAACCGCCTGCTTTTGACGCATTTTATTGAAGGCCTTAAAGAACGTAGTACATTGGTACAAGTTTGAGCTCGATCCGACAAACAGGGCCGGAGTTATGGCCTGTTGAAATTTTAATTTTTCCATGTTCTCCCGCCAATAGAGGAAGCACCAAAAATGGGAATTTCATATCGATTGTTGATTTGTGCTTCAAATAGGTCCCACTAATGGTTCATATTGAAATTCGGTCCCAAAAATTAAATTTCGAAACATCCAGTTTCATCCCCGGAGGCCATCAGGGCCGGAAATCTTAATTTCATTTTGGGGCCTAACTGACGATCTTGATGGGGCCTAGCTGACTACGGGATTTGAAATCGGATCGTTCTCTATCCTCATTGGTTTCTTTCATGATGAGGGACATACTACGGGACGGGATGGGCACAGGCTGGTATACTCCCTGTTTATAGTCCCCCAGCCAGACTAAGCTGGTCTACTCCCTGTTTAATGTCCCCCAGCCAGACTATTAGAATAATTTATAGTTATTGGGAACAATAAATTTAATATTTTTCCATGAAGGAAGCTTTTTTTTTTGCTTTAGGGAATCTTTTGGGATAATCACTGACGATTTGTAGTGCAAATTGTCTTTGCTCTTCATTTTTAGTCAAGCAAAGACAAATTGCACTACAAATCGTCAGTGATTATCCCAAAAGATTCCCTAAAGCAAAAAAAGCTTCTTCCTTCATGGAAAAATATTAAATTTATTGTTCCCAATAACTATAAATTATTCTAATAGTCTGGCTGGGGGACATTAAACAGGGAGTAGACCAGCTTAGTCTGGCTGGGGGACTATAAACAGGGAGTATACCAGCCTGAATTTCCCTTGCTAAAGAAATAGCCAAGGTTGAGGGGGAAGGGCATCCACTCGTAAAATTTGTAGCCAAAACCAAATGTCGGCCCAAAGCGATCACCCTACTTAGGGCTGATTGAGAGGCTGACGAAAAACGCCGACCCCGTCTGTACATTGGGAATAGGTGAAGAAAAAGAAGAAGAAGAAGAAGAAGAAGAAGAAGAAGAAGAAGAAGAAGAAGAAGAAGAAGAAGAAGAAGAAGAATAACTATAAATTATGTTATGCTTGTTTGTTACTGATTGCTTCCTGGCTATAAACAGGCAAAATAAATATTTTTCTCTTAATTTTCACAACCAAACGTGTTTGTTCTTAATTTTTCCGAAAGTTTTCTATATCATAGTACGAATAATTAATCTAAATTAGCATTTATTGTGTTCTTTTGATGTTTTTTAAGTAGCAAATATTGTTTAAAACAAGTTTTATTCTATTATAAAAAGAAATTCTGAAAGAGAACTACTTTAGGTCCTGTTGAAGCAGGTATTTTTATTTCAAAAGCTGCCCGTGATACCAGCTCCAAAATGTGATGTCTATTACATGAAAGATATAGCAAGTCTTTATCTATCATTTGTTCTATTAGTACAGCAGCGCCTTTTAACCTACCCAAGTTACTTGATGTAGTGTCACAGCATAGAGCAACTGTTTTGTTAAGTAAATCCCGGTTCAAAGAAATAGGTATTATATTTATTTCATAGATGCATAGATTGAATATTAATAGTCCTTAAGCTACAGTACTGAATCAATAATTGTATTATCTATAAATAATTGGCACCTACATAGTACATATTTACAGTAGGTACCTATATTAGGTAGGTACTAAGATATTTCCTAATGGAATACAATATTTACTGCACAGAATAGGTTGTAAACTTATATTGGTGTTCAATGGAATGCCCAATTCATGAGTTTAGGAGTCCCACTTAATGATTAATAGTAGTAAAAATTGTTTAAAACAAGTTTTATTCTATGATAAAAAGTTCTAAACCCCTCTGTTTAGGAGTTATGGACTTAAAACTGGGTAAACGCCACATAATGCCCCTGGATTGCCATAACCAAAGTGCCGGAAAACTTTAAGGCCGTTGAGCATGTCGACAGCGATGTCCGATCGAGCTGAAACTTTTTAGGTAGTGTTTTCTCACTAAATGGAACTAGAAATCGAGTGATATTCAAGACTTTTCCAAGATTTTTTTCCCACCTCTATAGCTAAGGGCCAGTCTAATGGGCATGCATTAGAATGTGGAATCCGCCGTGCCTCTGGACCCTGGGCCCACTCCTGTTTACTCTGGGCCCTTTGGGAGAAAGGGATTTTCTATTGCGAAATGTTATTGAGAATCAGTTGAAAGAAGAATTGTCTTCATATCTCCATTATTGATCAAGATACCTACACGAGTTTTTGTAAAATCCTCCCAATACTTTTCCATTGAGATCAAAAACTTGAACGTTGTTTTACTCAAAATTCCATGTCCCTCTTTACAAGGGCCTTGTTTAATTATCCCCTCTTTGTTAGGATTATCCACTCTTGTTTGAATTTCAAGGAGCTTTCTAGCTTCCAGCTCGTCAACAACAAAATTATGCAGAATCAGCGGTTGAGAGAAAATGTATGTGAAAATGAAAGTTTACAACAAGATACATAATTTATTACTAAATATCTTTAGACTTTACAGTTTGGAAGATACATTCGTATCTTAGTTCGACGTGCCTTTGTGGATAAATCGACAAAGTTTTGAACGCTTTAGACTTTACAGTTTGGAAGATACATTCGTATCTTAGTTCGACGTGCCTTTGTGGATAAATCGACAAAGTTTTGAACGTGTACCTGTACCTCCGAAACTGGAAAGCAATAACGGGAAAGTAGTTCTTCCTGATGAATTAAAGTTTCGTGCACATTAAAAGTCTCCTGGTAATGTGATAAAGTTTAATATATCAACGCGGGGATGGTAGTGACTAATTGACCATATATCATGCTATCAACGGAGCTATGTGCCACACCCATTGGCAGATAATAATAATAATAATAATAATAATAATAATAATAATAATAATAATGATAATAATAATAATAATAAAATATTGTGTTCACCCATTGCAATAATATGATGACCTTTTGAGAGAATTTTTTTTCCCCATGTAGTGATCAGTGATATTGTTTGATTGTAAATACATAAATATAGTAGACATAGGTAGATAGCTTACAGTATTTATCAGCGAAGTTGAAATAACGAGTGAGTTAGGAAAAGAACTACTCTTTACAGTGTACTCGTATTACTCAATCAATGAGTCCGATCCTAAAGTATGCAACTCATCCCTATACGTAGGTATAGTGCACTCACTAATGGTATCTGGCTCACTGAATAGTTCACTGAAAAGAGTAGATCATTTTTCAAACTCACTCACTCATTCTTTTCACTTCTCTAGTGTTTATGTTAGTCTTTCAATTTCATACCTTCATGGAGGCTAAAAATATCAAAATATGACACGCTACGAGTATTTGCTGAAATTGTCACCGACCATTGTGAACCGTTCATATAATCCCGAGTACCTAAACGCTATACGTTCAAATGAAACGATAAAACACGGAATATCTTTACATGTTTTATCAAGCGAAATGGAGCATCCAGATCTAAAAAAAGATCTCGTTTAGGAGATACTGAATATTTAATTCAAAAAATAAAAAAAAGGCTCCATTAAAGCCCCCAATGTGAGCCTGAATTTGAAATGCTCTAAAAACTCATCGAGTGTATCACAGGGGAGAGATCTTGGGATGATAAAATATAAAAACTGGGGCCCCCAGTGAGTTTGGGTAGGAAGACCTGGTGCTATTTTTGAATTTTAACTCCTCCAACGCTTAACATACGAGTATAGGAGACTATATATTTTACATTTAACAGATATGGTTCCTATTTAATAAATAGGGTAGGTAGCATGAATAAATGAACATTCCAGGCAACCCACCCACATGCATTCACACAAGCCACTTGATATTCCATGTGCAGGAAACATTGACAAAATAGGTATGAGTGTACTCGTATTACTCAATCAATGAGTCCGATCCTAAAGTATGCAACTCATCCCTATACGTAGGTATAGTGCACTCACTAATGGTAGATCATTTTTCAAACTCACTCACTCACTCACTCATTCTTTTCACTTCTCTAGTGTTTATGTTAGTCTTTCAATTTCATACCTTCATGGAGGCTAAAAATATCAAAATATGACACGCTACGAGTATTTGCTGAAATTGTCACCGACCATTGTGAACCGTTCATATAATCCCGAGTACCTAAACGCTATACGTTCAAATGAAACGATAAAACACGGAATATCTTTACATGTTTTGTTTTTTTTTTTTTTTTTTTTTTTTTTTTTTTTTTTTTTTTTTTTTTTTTTTTTTTTTTTTTTTTTTTTTTTTTTTTTGCGAAAAATGCGAAAAGCCCTTTAGGGTAGAGCTCTTTGAATGTACGTATAAAGCTTGGACAACAAAGCTGCTTCCTGGAACTAGCCCAAGGTCTTTTGTTCGAATCACATCCCTATCAATCTCTCTCAAAGTTCATCATACTCGTCATCCCCTATTAGTGTTGTCCAGCTCCGGGCAGGCCGAAAATCGACATATTTGCTAATTAGCAGGACAAAAACTTTTTCGTTTCGTATATTTTGGCTTATTTTCATGGATATGTTATCTAGAATAGGCATATTTGTTTGTTTTTCATGGATGCAAACAAATGAGACCTTTTTAAACTCATGGAATTATAGAGCTTTGAACCTGATTATCACATCCAAGCCTGGTGACTTTTTGGTCTTAGCCCATAGAAAAGAAAGATAAATGAAATTAAAATATATCTATAGGTATATAAATAGGTAAATTATTATTTTTTATGCTATTAATTCATGGTACTTTTTCCACGTAAACTTCAGATGTGGGAAGTAGGTAAATCCCTCCAACTGAAGACTACGTCGTGATGGCGATCTGCGATAGGCACCGTGAGAATTTTCAGGTCTAAGTGACAGCTGGGATTCTCCGAAAAAATTGCCATTAAATACAACACGGAGAGCGTTTAATCCTGTTGTAAATAGAATTATTATCTCTATTTTGTACACTATTTTGTAATAGCTTTGTTACAAAATTTGCTCTTTTTTTGACCTGTTTTTCTATAGATTATCCTCGAGGTTAATTAAATTTCTACCTCAAAAAATTAGTTCCTTGTATGTATTTATAAACTCAACTTTGAACTTTGAAAGTTTAATGGACCACAAGCTGTGTATAAACTTTCGTTAAACCGATTTCTGATTGGCTGATTTCAAATGAAAAGTTTAAAATCAACCAATCGGACATAATCCAATGAGTTTAAACTTAGAGAAGTTTAATCTCATATTATGGTTCATGCTGGTAAGAGTCTATCAAACAATCTGGAAAAAAAACTAAGAAAAATTACATTAGTTAGTTGATTAAAATGCTTAGGGAAAGAGAAATAAAAAGATGTACCTTGGTATGAAAATCGGATAAGTCCTTCTCAGAACTCTAAAAGCACAAACATACAAACATTCCGTGAAAACTTTGAGAATTATAATTCTGTATAATATGCATTCTACATAGTAAGGATTTAATTAGGAAGCATATTTAGTTAATGAGCAAAGTAACTCCCTGCCCTGGTGTACTATTTGCGAGCACCAGGGAAATACTTCACACATAAAGTTTTGACTAATATCATTTGCAGAAATTATATAAACATTCCGTAGAGCGAACTCTTCAAAGTTTAATTGGCAGGCATCTCAGCTCCTTGAGAGTGATGTTCGTAGCACTTACACTTCATTAGTTTTTACACTTCTTTCACTCTATTATATTTCACCTTGTCCAAATCTCTTCTTTTTCAGACGAATTCCGCAGTAAAGTGGCTTGTGAGAATGACATAGTACAGTTGGAGTGTCAGCCATACTTCAGGATAGCGATTTACTCTGCAAGCTACGGTCGCACGGAATACGAAAGCTTACAATGTCCTCAGCGACAAGGAGTTCCAGAAGAGAGTAAGCTTATTTGTTTTAATTTTTTTCAACATAAACATTTACGACATTATTAAAATATAATATTACTCCAAGTACCTATTAGCTGTTTCCTTGTTCAGTAGCGTTTTATTTCCTTTGAACATGAACTTCAATGTTAATCATTTCCATCTATACCTACTAACTTGTTAGATCTGGTACTTGGCTTGTCGCACTGCTGTCTGTTGTTCGCTAGGGAACGCCCAGATTTCTTCAACTTTGAAAAATAAGTAATGAAATACCTAGAAAATTGAAAAATAAACACAATTTTTTACATCATGCTTAACTAGCAAAGAATTTGTCCCGTATTTTTTATGAGTATAGGTACCTACCTATATATATGTAGGTAAATGAAATACTCTCGGAAATCGAACCCTTTGCTGCATAGTGTGATCCCAAGGGTTTTGAGTCCAATAACTTTTCTGGAAATCTATTTTCATCATTATTTTTTATCTATCATAGTTTTCTCCGAACGTGAACATTTATCCAGTATGAACTTTTACAAGTCACCTGAACAATTCGGACAGATAAATTAACGTCCAATAGAAATATATTCGACCCATATTTCCTTCTTTTATAAATAGAGAAATACTCGTATATTATGTATAGACTCTATACTATAGATGTAGATTACAGAAAAACGAAATGATGTACCATTTAGACTTCTTTGGCGCTTTCCTCCAAGAAACTAATTCAGGCTCGGGACAATAAATAAAAAATATAGGTATTACTTGATATTTTTTTATTTATTTTCCTAAGCTCGAGTAATAATTACACGGGGGTTATTAATTTTACGATATTAATAATTTTACATAAACTCACAAGTGCAATATTTCATTTTCTATAAAACGTGCTTTCCGTAGGTTGGCATTTTTTTGGCATATTTTTTCACGCTCATAAATCACAGTTTCCCGTGGAAAAGCTCAGACAAAACGACTAGAGTATAAAATCCTGGGTGTAACATTCGATTGTTTTAACTTCGGGCTCCTGAGTCCTGAAGGAAGTGTAGGGGGACATATTGAAAAGGGAACATGAAACATGTACCATGTATATAACATGTAGGAAACATGGAACATATACATGTAGGGAACATATTCAATGAACATGGGGTCTGAAATGCTAATGCTTGGAGGCTTCTAAAGTTGCTCGTGAAAATATATCGAAAAATGCTGTTAAAGCCGTTAGAAAATGGATGGCTGGCGAGCTGAAACTTTGCATATAGTTTACTTTTTATTTGTGTTTCTTTTTTGATGTCAGTTTAGCTTTTCCTCCACTTTACGAAATGAAAATACTGGGTGTTCCGCCTGATGGAATTTACATAATTTTCCTCGTAAATAAACAAGACCGGCCTTTGTTAGGATTATCCACTCTTGTTTGAATTTCAAGGAGCTTTCTAGCTTCCAGCTCGTCAACAACAAAATTATGCAGAATCAGCGGATGAGAGAAAATGTATGTGAAAATGAAAGTTTACAACAAGATACCCCGATACTGCAACATTTGGCAACCCCTGCAAGCCAGAGTCCAGAATGTACTTACGTGTCGTTTTCACATGCGGTAAGTCATCCACTTTATATAATTTTAATGTTCTTTTTCTAAAGAAAACGGATAATGTTCGTTCTCGGAACGACTGGCTTTCTCCTACCCTGTCTTCCTTCTCTCTTCGATTTCGGTACGATATGACCATAGTTACAGTTCCCTCTATCAAACTCTTCAAAAATGTAATTATGCAATAACTTGCACCATGCATTGTTTTTCGTCAGTTGCTGTGAGATACATGGTAGCTTACGATATAACGTAAAACTAACAATTACGTACGTTATATCGTAAATCGTATATACGTATGCGTTCTATCATAAATCGAAAACGCATATCGTAAGGCCAACAATTACCCAACCAAAAATGTTGTTGGGGATACTCCTATAAGAAATTACCTGTAATAAAATTCTAACTTGTATAATAACCAAGCAAGAGTTCTTGAAAAATAACAATATCTTTACTTAGGTTTGAAGGAGGAAAAAAAGGATTTCTTATTTCTTCAACAATAACTTTTACCTACTTGTGGGTTTTCAAGTGGGAAAAAGGATATGTTTCATCTTTAGATTGGCTCTAAGTGGCATCCACTCTACGATTTGTGGTGGAAGCCCTGAACAGGTCAAGACGCTTGCTTGCGTTTTTACAATATCAACTTGGGTTTGAAGAGGGATGAAAAGGGTTTATATAATGTCTCCTTTCGGAGTAAGTGGTATCCACTTCGTGCTGCTACGGTTAATTGAGGTTGAAGCTCTGGATGACATATTCGGTAGATTAGTGGATTTAGTGGTGAAACACGGTTGACAATCTGGCGGGTGTGGTTTCAATCCTTTCCTAGCTATGAGATTTTATTTGTATTACATTGTATTTGAAATTTATTAATATTAATATCCGTATAGTAAAGGGTTTATTGATAACTTTGATAGTAGACTAGGGATTTATAAGCAACTTCCGTGGCCGAATGAATATAATAGTAGGCTTGCAGGCCTCGGGTTCTAGGTTCAATTACCGGTGAGCAGCCCCCCCCCTTTGTGTCTGGATTTTGGGGTGCAGTCAGGCTCGTGAGGGCAGTTGAGTAACTGCTTGTATGTAGGTGAATAACAGGCTAACTGCCGATGCCGGCCTGTGACAGTATTACAAGTTAAAATGAAGAAATTTATTACATGGCTATGGAAGGTATAATTATGTAAATATACCTCGGACAGGACACCTCACCCAATGAGTTACTTCAAACTCAGTAACTAACTTCAAATCTACCCTAATCTTTAATACCTATCTTTTCAAAAGTAACTTCAACTAGCAACTCGGAAGTCTTATATAGTTTCACAAAAGGTATTGACTTAAGAAAAAGTTCTTTGTATATTTAATAATTATATTTCTTTCATTGAATAAATACCTGGAGGAAATGAAATGAATGGAACTGTAAATTTCCTAGAAACAAATTACTCGGAAGAATAATTAATCTTGATTTCACAAATTTACAATGAGTACACAAAAAGTATAAAATGGAAAGTATCGAATATAAAAACAAAAAATAAAGTTCGATGAAGGGTAAGGCTAATCTGTACGGCGTTCTCTTCCAACCCACCCGTCACCGTCATTTCAATTGGAAATGATACAGACAATAATGTATTCAAGGAAAAAAATGAGAACAGAAATAAATAAAAATCTACATAAATATTCCACGAGCATAATTATTGATGCGGAAATGCTTCCCTTTGAATCTGGAAGAGAAACTGTGAAAGGTGCTCGGAGAAGAGAAAAATGGAGAAAATAAGAAACAAGTTGTGAAAGACATTTTAATACATTACATTAAAAGGAAAGTTGAAACTTTACATAAAACCCTGTTTATACGTTCCGTAGAAAACCGTCAAATCTGATACCTTCAAGCTTTAGTTTGCCATTTACATCCTTGAAATAGAAATAATGATAATGGCTTTACCCAGGGTGTAACCACGTGGACCCAAATAATAATAATAATAATGATAATAATAAAACAACACATCATTAGGTATATCCATTGGCAGACAGTTTTCATTTCCCCAATTCCACGTTTCACATCATTCTACACATTATCATTTTTTTATACATTACTTCCGTGAGCTCACCATAGGTAGTCAAGCATTGTAATGACAATTGGGATATGAATTTATTATTATTATTTTATTTTTTTTGTCCCATTTCCCTTTTCCAAGCGTCCCATTTCGTATGATGTTTCGACATCCATTATGTGTTTTAGAGCACCCTAATATCTTAGACTTAGACCCATTAACCACCAAAAAGAGCCCAGATTTTACGAAACGAAACTATACCGTGATCATTATAAAAGGAGTATCTAAGGACTATACATATTTATTTCAAAGGAAAATAGCTATATGAAAGAGATTACCCTCATGAAAAATTGGTAGAAAGAGCAGGAAGCGTAATACAGCCATTTGATTGGACCTTTCACTACTAGGTAGCTTCCATTCGTTCTTATTGGTTGGTTATAAATCGATGGTTATAAAAAGAACGACCGGTTGCCTAATAGGAATTAATTTCATTATGATTAATATTATTGATAGGTATGCAATTTGCAGTTGCAGAAATAATATGGAAAGGAATTAAAATACAAAAGCATAAAACTAGGAGGAGTAACTATTTACATTTTAGATTTCTACTTTTCCAGTTTATATTTAAACATTTAATGCTGAGACTTGTATTTAAACAGAAAGAGCAGGAAGCGTAATACAGCCATTTGATTGGACCTTTCACTACTAGGTAGCTTCCATTCGTTCTTATTGGTTGGTTATAAATTGATGGTTATAAAAAGAACGACCGGTTGCCTAATAGGAATTAATTTCATTATGATTAATATTATTGATAGGTATGCAATTTGCAGTTGCAGAAATAATATGGAAAGGAATTAAAATACAAAAGCATAAAACTAGGAGGAGTAACTATTTACATTTTAGATTTCTACTTTTCCAGTTTATATTTAAACATTTAATGCTGAGACTTGTATTTAAACTTTTTTTTATATTTTATTAATTTGCACGTTCAATAGGTAATGTCAATTTTTAATACTGCCAACCCAATCTTTTTGTAAAATTTGTAAAACATTTTGTTAAACAAATATACAAACATTCTATTCTATTCTAAGAACGACCGGTTGCCTTTTACCCCAATAGACCACTTACTTTGTTTGGGACACGAAAATTATTTTAAAGGCCAATGACTTGGAAGCTTATCTTAATGATAGCTGTTAATGAACTTTTAATTAATTAACCAATAACGTAAGAGTTGTGTCCAATTTTACGTTATTACTCGCAGTCCATTATCCTTGAAGTTTGAAAAGCAGGAGTTGGCACCACTAAAGTGGGAGCCACTAACAACAGACAATAAAGAAATCGCAGTCCATTATCCTTGAAGTTTGAAAAGCAGGAGTTGGCACCACTAAAGTGGGAGCCACTAACAACAGACAATAAAGAAAAAAAAATCTGGTGTGAACATCACACGACTTTCCTCATCCTATTGAATGATGCTTATTTTGTGTGTTCTTGTTCTTATAGCCAAACTTTTACAATATCTCTAACCGTTTAGTCGGTATAGCTGAAAACCGCCAAAAAAACGGTCAAAAAGCGGTCAAAATACCGCCAACAGCAACCTATCTCAACCAAACGTTTCGTGTCGCATCCTTGTCACATTTGACATTTACATACAATTTCAAGTCTCTAGCTCTTACCGTTCTCGAGATATTTTGTTTACAGACAGACACACACACGGACCAATGGCTGAAACTTTGGATTTAGGCTCTAGGGCCCTCAAAACGTGTTTTGGCACTAAAAACTGACCATCGAAATTTTGACCCGATTACATTACTTTCCTTTCTATAGGATAAGGAAAGTAAAAACGGAAAAAAAGCGAACAATATTCGCAATCTAATTTATTCTTCAGATTTTCGTTTTTCCTGAATGAGTGAATGTGTATATAGGGGGGGAGGGGGAACTATCGTCTAATTTTTATTAATGTTTCTTTTGTCAGTCTAATCCCAGTTTTTTTTTTTTCATTACTTTATGCAAAGATTGTATATAGAAATCTTTTTTCTTTGACTGAACTACCTAATTTCATTTCATTTTTTTTTTTTTTTCGTTTCCATTCAAAATGTTCAATAATTCCGTTTGTAAAACGAGTTTTAGGTCTTCATGTGAATTGGGAAAAGCACGCAATCTTTTTTTTCTTTTCGGAGCTGACTAAAGTGACTAGTCACAATTTATATCTCTTTTTTTCCTTAGAATATCGTGTACTTAACATGGCTGTGACCTTGTCCGACTATTATTATCTTTAGTCTCGGATGAAGAGGCCAAGGGTTTGCGAGCCCTCCCCCCCCCCCCAAAAAAAAAAACGGAAAATGCCCAAAGGCCTAGGGGGAAAATCCCCCCCCCCCCCCCCAAAAAAAAACGGTAATTGCCTAAGGTCCTAAGGGACAGATTCCAATGGTAGTAAATCTGGGGTTTACCAACATGGGATTGAACTCAACCCTGAGACAATCCAGCACGGTGGTAAAACTTAACCTTAAAATCTGATGCTTGATACAAATAAAACACAAAAGAGAAAAATACCCATAGGTTCTCCAAGCATACCATTGTTATGAATTTCAATTAAAATCACAATAGTAGAATCGTAGAGCACCCTAGGTAATTTTGGTTTCATGCATGCTTTTCAATAGGACCGTGTGTGGGATGTCGGCGGATTCTCGGAATGCACTTGTAGATACGAGTATTTATTTAGCCACAGAACTATATTGAACCGATTATGGTGAAATTTTGATGTTACATAATGTCCTTTGTCTAATTATTATTAGACATGCAAAGCATGACATACATGCTTTAACACCTTCAACTTTTATTTAGGACTTTTTAGTCGTAGTAGATATATATCTAAATAAAAATAGGTATACCTAGTAAGGATAAAATTTAGCTAAAATAGCAAAAAATATATCCAAGATAAAAACCTTTTATTGAAAAGTATACGTAGGTGTAGGTAGCTACAAGCTTGTGAAATGAACCTGATCTCGAGGAAAAGATACGTTAGAGAAGAAAATTTCACAAAGTACAGATTCTATTGCCAGAAAAGAGTTTTATTCGAATTTGATTAGATACCTACTCACTCAGATTTACCACGTCTTATTAATTCTTCAATTTAGAAACACACATGATATTTTCTAAAACAATTTGTAAACGTTCGAAGATGTGTGAAATAGTGCTCTGTTCAGGGTGTTAATATTTAATTTCGTTTAGAAGATTAGAAGCTACTTCTTACGTAAGATTATCCATTTGTAATTTTATTGAAAGGTAACTCACATGAAATGAACTCTTGATCTCTTCATTTCTCTTCCTTTCTTCTTTGCCCTTTTTTTAGTCCGTCCTTCCTTTATTATTACAATAATAATAAAAAGGTATAAGGGACGGACTATTGTATTCGCTTCGGTGTCGCCAGTCTGTCTGTCCCCATAGAAGGACTTGTCCAAACCTGGTCGACCTATAAATCAAATTAAGGGTCTTTTTACCAGGATCACGAAAATGGTGGTGCAAATTTTGTCCAGAGAACCAAAAAGCCGTTTTTGGGGGATTTTTTTTTTTTTTTTTTTCACATTTTCTCATACAAATGAGCTCTGATCTCGAAATTTGTCGCGACGACCTATGAACTCAAAGCGAGATTTTTTAGATAACACTTCAGTCGTTAATTTAAGACCGGTTTTAGCGTCACCTTTGTTAGGCTACGCCGAGCAGGGCCAATAAATGGATGGGTAACTTAAACATTATATTGGTAGTTATTAGGAAACATTATAAGGAATCAGGGGAGAACGGGCTCTAGTCTTGATTTTAAATTATTACATGAAAGTAAATTCAAAAATCAAATCAATAATAATAATAAACTGAATATTAAACAAATTAGGTAGGTACATAGGTACTGATTTTCTTTAACCACGATCGAATAAACTACGGGCTAAAAAATTCCCGGAGGGACGGACCCGGCTTGTTTCTCTTTCTTTTCTTCTCTTCTTTCCTCATTTTCACATATATCTTTTCATTTAACGTCCTTCCTTCTTTGTCCCTTTCTTTTCTCTCCTTGTCTTTTCCTTCATTCTCTTTTCTTCTGATCTTCTCTTCCCTTCTCGGGCATTCTCTTCTCTATTATTTTTTATTCTTTCGCCTTTTCTTCTCCTTTTTTTCCTTGCCTTTTTACTTTTCTTTTTTTATCGGCTATTTTCCGGTTCGTTTTTGTTAAGCTACACCGAGCAAGACCACTAAATGGATGAGTGACATGAACGGCCATGCCTTAAGGATTTCCGCTAGTTAAGTTTAAATTATAAGGTCATTTGTTAGTCTTGGTGCAGACGTTCATCCATCCAAATACCAACCACGCTCAGCGTTGTATAACTTCAGTGACAGTGACCCGGGAAGTTCTGCAAATGAGCATTCAATCTTATTCATCTTTAATTTATTCATCAATCTTTAATTTATTTATATAATATTATTTTACAAATCACGTATCCAAGACCTTATTTAAACTGCGGGGGAAAAGGAACTTTTCAATCTCATCTTAGGATAATAATTGAGGAATATTCTATTTAACGTGCTGTCTTATAGACTGAATATTCAATTCCCAATTGGGTACCGCTGATATTTTAATCCGTTCAGAGACTAACTGCAGGCACAAAAAAAACCGTTAATTGCCTAAGGTCCTAAGGGACAGATTCCAATGGTAGTAAATCTGGGGTTTACCAACATGGGATTCAAGATTGAACTTAACCTTGAGACAATCCACGGTGGTAAAACTGATGCTTGATACAAAAAAAAACACAAAAGAGAAAAATACCCATAGGTTCTCCAAGCATACCATTGTTATGAATTTCAAATAAAATCACAATAGTAGAATCGTAAAAAAATACAAGGTTTTAATAATTTAATACGCATAAATCCACGAACGTATACCTATTTCGCATCAAATAATCCTTATTGACTATCCTCCTACTACTCTACTCATACTGAACATAATACAAGACCTCGTCTAGACTATTCCAGGATAAAAGGGAACAGTTTTTCAGTTTTATTCCAGGCAGTACATTCTATTTTTAGGGTTTTTGTTCGATAAAATTAAATATCCAATATCCATCTATCCGTTACGAACGATAACTTTTGAAACGAAATCGTTTAGAGCGGCGTGAAAAATAATTTGGATCCAATAAGAGGTCTCTTGGGTCCATTTTCTGCCCCGTTAACAAAAACGTGGCGTTAGATTCCCCCCTCATTTTTTTCCCACTTTTTTTTAGCTTTTGAAAAACTCTATTGTTATTTATGACGAAAATAAGCACCTATTAGGCCTGAGTTTCCAGTTTCATGTTGACTTGATATTGCTCAAATTTTTGACGTTGAAAACTCATTTTAAGACGAGGTGTAGGTACACTTCTTCGTCTACTTGCTACTGTCGTAAATATCTAAGTAATAATCGTGTTTCACTATTTCGTATTTTAGGAACGAATATGAATCTGCACTTTTTTTTTTTTTTTTTTTTTTTTTTTTTTTTTTAGCTTTTGAAAAACTCTATTGTTATTTATGACGAAAATAAGCACCTATTAGAGCTGAGTTTCCAGTTTCATTTTGACTTGATATTGCTCAAATTTTTGACGTTGAAAACTCATTTTAAGACGAGGTGTACACTTTTTCGTTCACTTGCTACTGTCGTAAATATCTTAAGTAATAATCGTGTTTCACTATTTCGTATTTTAGGAACGAATATGAATCTGCAGAGTATTGAAGCATGCTGGTATCTGCAGAGTATTAGAGCATGCTGGTGGTACTTGAGTTACATCAAAAAGAAAGTAATAGGTCAAAAAATAAAATAAAATAAAAATCTTTAGGAACCAAACTGTGTAAAATAATCCTATAACCGTACCGTAAGAAGATTATGTGAGGCGAAACCGGTCCAATAAAAAAAGATAAATAAATAATGATAAAAAAGAACTTAGTAGATAAATTAATAGTGACGTAGACAAAGTTATTATTCTCCAACCCCATTCTCCCTGAAGCTTCATAAAGTTACTGAGTTTCGGACTGATAATTAATTATTCAAATTAATCTGTTAAATACTTACGAGTACAAATTAAATATTTATAAAGACCAAATAAAAACTTTGTTCCAACCTCCTTGGCCGAGTGGGTATCACACTAAGCTTGCACACAGGAGGTCCGGGTTCGATTCCCGGCGGGGCCGAGGTTTTTTTCGGTTCTTTGCTTGGAGTTCGGGATGCACTCAGCCTCGTGAGGACAATTGAGTAGCTACTTGATTCGAGTAGCGACCAGTGGCGACATTACCAGTGTAAAAAGATTATTTAAAATTTTCTCTTATATCCAGGTTCGACTGTACGAAATAAAAACTTTGTTTCAGTTCCTCGGAAAGTCCTTCGGGATCATTTCGAGGAGATGAATGAGGAGGAGGAGAACACGGATGAGGACCCTCTGGACATGGAAGGAGATGTGGAAGATGTCCTGCTCCCGTCCCCCAAACGAGAAGGGGGCCGCATGCACACCACAAGCGAAGAGGACCTGGTGTTTCCGACCCCCTATGTTCAAAACATATCCCGCTCAGCTGTAGATGGTAAGGGAATAAAATATTGTTAGTTTAGATTCATATTAGACACCCAAAATAGATTATGAATTCGTAGGTATAGCCATTAAAAAAATCGTTCTAGCCTCAGATTGTCCCATGCACACCACAAGCGAAGAGGACCTGGTGTTTCCGACCCCCTATGTTCAAAACATATCCCGCTCAGCTGTAGATGGTAAGGGAATATTGTTAGTTTAGATTCATATTAGACACCCAAAACAGATTATGAATTCATAGGTATAGCCATTCAAAAAAAATCGTTTTAGCCTCAGATTGTCCTAAATCTAATATATGTAGCGACCAGTGGCGACATTACCAGTGTAAAAAGATTATTGAAATATGGAAATTGATTGCAAAGGAGGCACTTAGTAATGTTGTGATGTTCACAAAAGTTGTGGAAAAGCTCCGCTTCACCACAAATAAATCACGATTTAGATTAGATTAGATAGATAGATATTTACGAGTATAAATTAAATATTTAAAAATACAGTTGAACCTGGATAAGAATTCAGGGGACCACCCTTTTTTTCTCTTGTATCCAGGTTTCTCTTATATCCAGGTTTTTGGCTCAAAAATGAAGGGCCCAGAAAATTTTCTCTGATATCCAGGTTCGACTGTAAGAAATAAAAACTTTGTTTCAGTTCCTCGGAAAGTCCTTCGGGATCATTTCGAGGAGATGAATGAGGAGGAGGAGAACACGGATGAGGACCCTCTGGATATGGAAGGAGATGTGGAAGATGTCCTGCTCCCGTCCCCCAAACGAGAAGGGGGCCGCATGCACACCACAAGCGAAGAGGACCTGGTGTTTCCGACCCCCTATGTTCAAAACATATCCCGCTCAGCTGTAGATGGTAAGGGAATAAAATATTGTTAGTTTAGATTCATATTAGACACCCAAAATAGATTATGAATTCGTAGGTATAGCCATTAAAAAAATCGTTCTAGCCTCAGATTGTCCTAAATCTAATATATAAAAATGAATATTTGTTTGTGTGTGTGTTTGTTCGAACTTTATGCCTGGCCAAACCGCTCATCCGATTGCTATGAAACTTTGTGAACTTATTGCTTGCACTCCCGTGAAGGTTATAGGCTATTTTCCGGTTCGTTTTTGTTAAGCTACACCGAGCAAGACCACTAAATGGATGAGTGACATGAACGGCCATGCCTTAAGGATTTCCGCTAGTTAAGTTTAAATTATAAGGTCATTTGTTAGTCTTGGTGCAGACGTTCATCCATCCAAATACCAACCACGCTCAGCGTTGTATAACTTCAGTGACAGTGACCCGGGAAGTTCTGCAAATGAGCATTCAATCTTATTCATCTTTAATTTATTCATCAATCTTTAATTTATTTATATAATATTATTTTACAAATCACGTATCCAAGACCTTATTTAAACTGCGGGGGAAAAGGAACTTTTCAATCTCATCTTAGGATAATAATTGAGGAATATTCTATTTAACGTGCTGTCTTATAGACTGAATATTCAATTCCCAATTGGGTACCGCTGATATTTTAATCCGTTCAGAGACTAACTGCAGGCTTAAGCCGGTAGGTCAGGGTTAATACAGTTTTTAACCCCAAGAGGTTTAACGCTTTTACATTTGATGATGAGGCAGTTTACAGCTATGCTCTAGCGTTGAAGTGAAAGTATGAAGGAAAAAATGTCTCTCGAGAGAGGAAAAAAGAGAAAGAGGGAGAGAAAGAAAGAAATAGAGAGAGAAAATGAGAGAGGGAGAGAGTGGGAGGCAGTGAAAAGAAAGCTATACTAGAGCTAAGAAAAGAAAACATTGCCAAGAAATGGGTTAAAATATCCTATTTACTTAAAGTTAATGTGGATCTGATTAAACGTATTTATGACCCCATAAATTTAATATCCCTAGTGCTATAACACCGCTTACAACAGTAATCAGAACCTACCTACCTAAGTACCTACCTCCTACTTTCCTATTACCTAAGTACCTACCTCGCACTACCTACCTAGTGTGAACACATGAAAAATTTGTATGAACGCCTAGAAAGTCAAGTAGTTATGCAATGTGCCAAGCAACAAACATCATCTAGGCACACGGCCGTGTACCAGGCCAAGTTCCGGACTGAACACGCCAATGTGTATATTACACGAAACATTTCGACGTATTTTCACCCTGTCATAACTCCGTTTATTTTCCACGTAATGTCACAAAATTTGGGCCATATGTTAGGCTATACTTGCCTATTATGCCTGCGTAATTCAAAGGAATTAAGATTCAGCATTTTCAACAGACACGAAAAACTGGGAATGCAAACTTGGCCTTGATTTCTGATCTCACCACTTTTATAGGCCGACATTTTTGGATAGGGACTTGGCCTTTTTTCACATTTGTGTTTTTGTGGGGGTCCTTTATTTTCACCATGATCTGCAGATTGTAAAGTCAGCCCTGAGATTGTGAAAATACTGATAGATAGCTGTATTTATATTTATTTATATGTTTGGTCGTTCCATCACAAGCACGATGTACTTTGCCCTGAATCCTCCTCTAAAACTTTAGCACAATGGCTAAAGTTCGTGTCGACTAAGGAGGAAACAGCTCAGGTCCATGGCATTCATTTCAATCATGAACTTCTCTACTTTTTTAACTTTTTTTATGATTTTTCTATTATTTCAGATTCCAAGGGAGACAAAGACTTACTTCTGTTAATAGTTATAATTCTAGTCGTGTCCTTGCTCATAGGAATTCTCATTGTAGTCAATTTCATCATGTGGCAACGGAGTAGAAGAAAACAGGTAACAAGAAAAGAAAAAGTAAAATTAAGATGAAATAATTAACAATATATCCATTATTGAAAGAAGGGTGACTCTTTTTACTTTCTTTATTTTTAAATATGATTTTGTTGATGAATGTTTTATCTGAATTTAATTTTGCACTTAGGCACCCAACGATTATTCAAACTATACCTAGTTGTTCTTCTGTTGGTCTCTAAAAAACATCTTAGTGGTGTTCGGCTAGTAAAGTTTCAATTATAAGGTCATTTGTCAGTCTTGGTGCAGAAAGTCATCCATCCAAATACCAACCACGCTCAGCGTTGTATAACTTCAGTGACAGTGACCCGGGAACTTCTGCAAATGAGCATTCAATCTTATTCATCTTTAATTTATTAATCAATCTTTAATTTATTTATAATATTATTTTACAAATCACGTATCCAAGACCTTATTTAAACTGCGGGGGAAAAGGAACTTTTCAATCTCATCTTAGGATAATAATTGAGGAATATTCTATTTAACGTGCTGTCTTAAAGACTCAATATTCAACTCCCAATTGGGTACCGCTGATATTTTAATCCGTTCAGAGACGAACTGCAGGCTTAAGCCGGTAGGTCAGGGTTAATACAGTTTTTAACCCCAAGAGGTTTAACGCTTTTACATTTGATGATGAGGCAGTTTACAGCTATGCTCTAGCGTTGAAGTGAAAGTATGAAGGAAAAAATGTCTCTCGAGAGAGGAAAAAAGAGAAAGAGGGAGAGAAAGAAAGAAATAGAGAGAGAAAATGAGAGAGGGAGAGAGTGGGAGGCAGTGAAAAGAAAGCTATACTAGAGCTAAGAAAAGAAAACATTGCCAAGAAATGGGTTAAAATATCCTATTTACTTAAAGTTAATGTGGATCTGATTAAACGTATTTATGACCCCATAAATTTAATATCCCTAGTGCTATAACACCGCTTACAACAGTAATCAGAACCTACCTACCTAAGTACCTACCTCCTACTTTCCTATTACCTAAGTATCTACCTCGCACTACCTACCTAGTGTGAACACATGAAAAATTTGTATGAACGCCTAGAAAGTCAAGTAGTTATGCAATGCGCCAAGCAACAAACATCATCCTACTCGAATAAATAATTAAACCTATCATGAAACCCCGAAGGAAAAACATAGCCAAGTTAAAATTGAGAGACGGTTGAAGGAATTAATATTCAGCATTTTCAGTAGACACGAAAAACTGGGAATGCAAACATGGCCTTTATTTCTGATCTCACCACTTTTATAGGCCGACATTTTTGGATAGGGACTTGGCCTTTTTTCACATTTGTGTTTTTGTGGGGGTCCTTTATTTTCACCATGATCTGCAGATTGTAAAGTCAGCCCTGAGATTGTGAAAATACTGATAGATAGGTAGCTGTATTTATATTTTTTTATATCTTTGGTCGTTCCATCACAAGCACGATGTACTTTGCCCTGAATCCTCCTCTAAAACTTTAGCACAATGGCTAAAGTTCGTGTCGACTAAGCAGGAAACAGCTCAGGTCCATGGCATTCATTTCAATCATAAACTTCTCTCCTTTTTTAACTTTTCTTATGATTTTTCTGTTATTTCAGATTCCAAGGGAGACAAAGACTTACTTCTGACTCCCACCCTCCTAGACGAGTTCAATGACATTGATAACGCCATTGACTTTGCCATGACCATGCCTGTCCCCATTGTCAGTCCATACCATCATCCATTGGGGGAGGTAGGTATCTAACAACTACCTGTGGGGAAAAGCTTCAAACTATAGGCAATTGGGGACCCTAAATATCCGGGGTCCCCCGCAGTGGGGTATACGCCAGTGTGATTGACTGATGTAAGGGACAAGCCAAATTGCTATGTTGCCACTAAATTCTAACCAGTACAACACACAGAGTCGAAAATACTTCGACCGCACCAGGTATTGAACTCGCGACCTCCAGTGTGTAAGCTGTGATAACCACTTGGCCACGGACCGGAGGTTGCTCTGGGGAGAGGTAGGTAAGTATTTCACACTATTAAAAAAGTAAGAGACTAAGAAAATACTAGCTCAAGATAGAAATTTGTT
This sequence comes from Diaphorina citri, assembly GCF_000475195.1. Taxonomy (NCBI): domain Eukaryota; kingdom Metazoa; phylum Arthropoda; class Insecta; order Hemiptera; family Psyllidae; genus Diaphorina; species Diaphorina citri. The sequence continues at coordinate 165,405 of NW_007377481.1, read as the reverse complement.
TAGATCTACTGTAAATGCATTTGCGTTTAGCAACCAGCGACATCTATGAAGCTACAAATTAATTGATTGAAGTAAGTTTGCCATACCGTGTGACTGTACTAAAAAAGTAAGAGACTAAGAAAATACTAGCTCAAGATAGAAATTTGTTTAGATCTACTGTAAATGCATTTGCGTTTAGCAACCAGCGGCATCTATGAAGCTACAAATTAATTGATTGAAGTAAGTTTGCCATACCGTGTGACTGTAGCTTAAGGACGGTACCAGTCCCGATTTAAGACATTATGTAAAGTCTAAGAAACCGAATAATAATTTACAATTTACCTTTTAAGAAACGATGTGATTTAACTGTTCGATTAAGTCCCCATCCCTCCTCCCTCATCCCGAATATCATGATGGTTTGGAGACGTCAAGAGACAAAAATAACGAACGAAAAAATTCCCTGAAGGTTGGGCTCAGTACCTCGAATTCGGGTCACGAAATATTTTCCCCAAAAAATTGAGTTATGCGTGGATTATATTAAACTCATCCAAATATTCATCATCTCAAATTAAAACTGACTGAAGAACACTTCAGCAAATTTTCTGAGGCCGTAATGGACGTTTTTCTCAGAAATGAAATTTCCAGCATTTTCAATTTGGACGGGAATTTTGTGATGAAATATGCCATGGGAGTAAATACCCAAGTAAACATACAAGGTATACGTATATTTCCAGAAAACATGGTCTTTGTACAAGCCCAGCCCATGGTTTTTGTAAACTTTTGTCGCTACCCTCATAGGAATTCTCATTGTAGTCAATTTCATCATGTGGCAACGGAGTAGAAGAAAACAGGTAACAAGAAAAGAAAAAGTAAAATTAACATGAAATAATTAACAATATATCCATCTGGGGGGTTGTCAGTGGTTTGACCACAAACCTGCAGTTAACAATAATTCCTACAACCGCTTTACCATGTTTTTACCTTTCACTTAAATGCAAAAGTTTGCTGAACTCTATTGGTATTCTTTATTTTTAAATATGATTTTGTTGATGAATGTTTTATCTGAATTTAATTTTGCACTTAGGCACCCAACGATTATTCAAACTATAGTTGTTCTTCTGTTGGTCTCTAAAAAACATCTTAGTGGTATCCTTGAGTCGACAGAAAACAAAAATGACGATAGTATTTTGTGACACTGTATTGAGGAAAAACCTCAAAATGCTTAAAGAAAGAACAAGAGTTGTGTGAAGACTTTTCACATGAATATCGATACAACGATTTAGAAATTTCAGTACCCTAAAAAAAGAAGAAGAAAAGAACAATAGATTTTCTTTGGACTCATTATGCATTTTTTAGACAAATCCATTGCAGTTCCCTTGTTCTCATTAATGTTTAAACAAATCCGTTTTCATTTCAAACGGAAATTCCTTCCCCAATACAAAATTTAATAGAACTATAGTTTTTTTCTACCTTGTACGTACTTTCGTTCTATAATCTATAATATGCTAGAAGGTAAAGATGTTATTTGAAATAGAACAATTATTGGGACTGTGAACATTTCTCGGAATTTTCTTGAGAAAACTGGGACACTGGGAGAAAATGAGGAGAAAGATAGGTATAAAGAAACAAAAAGAAAGATGTATTGTCTTAATTCCAGTAATTTTTTATTGACAGTGTAACTTACTTAAGAGTACCTACACTACCTGTAATCAAAATAAACTAAATCAAAACTTGATGTAAAATGAAGATTATATCTATTTTCCATAGTTTGTTTGCATTCTATTAGCTCTGAAAGAATGAACAGGTATAGAATAAAATTAACTTGATGTAAAATGAAGATTATATCTATTTTCCATAGTTTGTTTGCATTCTATTAGCTCTGAAAGAATGAACAGGTACAGAATAAAATTATGTTTAAATTTAAAACTTACGCTCAAGATTAAAAGAGAGTAGAAAAATAATAGGTAAATTAGAATTTCATTCGATTTGTTCCGAGTTTTTAAGTGGCATTTAGTTGTAAGTTTCAATCATTTGCATAATAACCTTCCTGGTAAATATTCATTGAGTTTAGAAAAGTTAGAACAAAACATAGTGGCAGTTTTTCCCTGAGTGCAAAATTGAATTTACCCCGAGTGTACTTTTCAAACTATCATAACTATATCATCTCTGCTAATATTTACAACGTACTTTGGCAAAGGTGCCTTGTTTGCACTGACAAGACGGCATATTTTCGTCCTCTCAGTCTCAATAACTCTTTCCTGAACGTTTTTAGGAGAAATTTAAAACTTTTCCATAATAGACTCTTGAGTAGAAGATAAACATTGTGAGGTTGACACCTGACATAAGGAAAATTTGACGTTTTTCAAAGTCAAATATCTCCGGCTAAACTTAACCGATTTTGATGACATTTTTTTTCAACTTGGTCAGCTTTCATGCCCCAACACACACACATGCAATCCGTTTTCTTCCGTCATTTGTGGCTGTCTGCCTACAACTACCTGAAAACGGCTACTTTCCCTGTCGCGTATAATATCTCTAGTAGCGCGGTCAAACTTTCTTGACTTGGCGGGGCGGAGCGCTACCGCGCTCCTTAATTAATCTCAATGTAGTAATTAACTTGATATTACTGATTTACTGCATACGGTCTGTAGCTTATACAGGCTACCAAGTGGGTGACGTCAAAGAAAACCTTTGACACTGTGTTAACTCTCAGTGGTAAAATCGGCCATAAATCTCTCAAGCTGAACAGCACTTTGGTATTGGTATAAGTAGGGTCATCGGCTTAAATAAACGCCCTATGTCACTGCGACCTGGTTCGATCTTTTGTGACTTTATCTTTAACTGGAGAATTAATCAGTATACTATGTGTTTACTCTTCATCTAGTTATAATGGTACTTGACGAAGTATCTAGTTTAGGAAATCTTACTTTCCCTTTAGTTATCTAAACAGCACTTTCTTTAGTTATCTGAACAGCACTTTCTTTAGTTATCTGAACAGCACTTTCTATAGTTATCTGAACAGCACTTTCTTTAGTTACCTATCTGAACAGCACTTTCTTTAGTTATCTGAACAGCACTTTCTTTAGTTATCTGAATAGCACTTTCTTTACTTATCTGAACAGCACTTTCTATAGTTATCTGAACAGCACTTTCTCCATTCCGGTTTCAGGTTATCCAAATCGTATGTGCGGAGGAAACCCCGCGAAGTCTCAGCAGTAAGAACCAAAGCAACAGCACTTTCTTTAGTTATCTGAACAGCACTTTCTTTAGTTATCTGAACAGCACTTTCTTTAGTTATCTGAACAGCACTTTCTTTACTTATCTGAACAGCACTTTCTATAGTTATCTGAACAGCACTTTCTCCATTCCGATTTCAGGTTATTCAAATCGTATGTGCGGAGGAAACCCCGCGAAGTCTCAGCAGTAAGAACCAAAGTAGTCAGTACTATTACGGATGACACGATGCTAGCCTTCCAGTCCGAGCTGCAGCTACAGCCAGCACATCCACCACTGGTATTGGGCCAATGTTCCACACCAAAAGCAGAACCTACTGCTTCTAAAGCATAAACATAATGAAAATATACAATAAATACAAATACACCCTATTATACTGTCTCCGAAGGTGTAGTCACACGCTATAGCATACAGGGATTTTTGGCTAAATCCCTTTAGGGATTATTGAAATTTTGGATCTATTTTATCGCCAACATAACTCAATTCACTGGAATAATGATAATATGATGGTACCCTTTGTCACTTCTGGACAAGCTGAGTCACTTTGGCACTCTCTGCCACTGTGTCATTCTTTGTCACTTGGGCAAGCAGTATTATGTATACCTGGAAAGGAGATTTTAAATGAACATTTCTCTCTGCCAAAGTTGAACAAGCATACCCAAACTTTCCCGAGAACTTCCCGGAAATTTTGGGGTCAGATTCCATGTTGGTTATTCTCACGAAAGTGTCAGAGATATGGTAGTTTTGTGGGATTAATAAGTGACATTTTGTGAGATTTTCTAAAGAGTATACCAAAACATATGCAGTATACCAATTTGCTATGTGCTGACGATCTTAGAATCCAGAATCTGATTGTCCTAGGGATCATACCATAGATCCATAGAACACTGGTATCACATTTTTTTTTTCTGGTGCCATAGAAAAATGAAATTTAAAAAAGTAAGAGACTAAGAAAGAAGAAGAAGAAGAAGAAGAAGAAGAAGAAGAAGAAGAAGAAGAAGAAGAAGAAGAAAAAGAAGAAGTGAAATAATGGTACCTAGTTGCTTACCGCGGCGCTGCGGAAAAGTGATCCATAAGTTGAGCTAAAGAGTATCTTTTTACTTCCCTTATCCTATAATCATTCACAAATAGCTCACTATGAGGATTAAGTAGATGTAGGGGCAAACAACCCGAAAAAATGGGTTGAGCTTATACACATCGGCTGAAATTTTCAATGGTCAGTTTTTAATGGCAATACACGTTTCTAACCTGTGTTTCTTGTCCCATTTCAGGTCGAGGACAAGGAACCACCGCAAAACCAGGGGCCGAACAATCAAACCTCTGTACCTCCCACCCTTAACTCTTTCCTGAACGTTTTTAGGAGAAATTTAAAACTTTTCCATAATAGACTCTTGAGTAGAAGATAAACATTGTGAGGTTGACACGTGACATAAGGTTCTCTATCACCTCTATTAATAATTATGTTCTCAAATTCTCAAAAAGAGATTCTCTCCTTGTTTCGGTCAAGATTAAAGCCACGTAATTGGTACCTAGTTGAAATAATGGTACCTAGTTGTTTACCGCGGCGCTGCGGAAAAGTGATTCACAAGTTCTGTTGAGCTAAAGAGTATCTTTTTACTTTCCTTATCCTATAATCATTCACAAAAAGCCCACTATGAGGATTAAGTAGATGTAGGGGCAAACAACCCGAAAAAATGGGTTGAGCTTATACAAATCGGCTGAATTTTTCGATTATCAGTTTTTAATGGCAATACACGTTTCTAACCTGTGTTTCTTGTCCCATTTCAGGTCGAGGACAAGGAACCACCGCAAAACCAGGGGCCGAACAATCAAACCTCTGTACCTCCCACCCTCCTAGACGAGTTCAATGACATTGATAACGCCATTGACTTTGCCATGACCATGCCTGTCCCCATTGTCAGTCCATACCACCATCCATTGGGGGAGGTAGGTATCTAACAACTACCTGTGGGGAAAAGCTCCAAACTATAGGCAATTGGGGACCCTAAATATCCGGGGTCCCCCGCAGTTGGGTATACGCCAGTGTGATTGACTGAGGTCGCGAGTTCAATACCTGGTGCGGTCGAAGTATTTTCGACTCTGTGTGTTGTACTGGTTTTAGAGGCAACATAGCAATTTGGCTTGTCCTGAACATCAGTGTGTAAGCTAAGTGTGATAACCACTTGGCCACGGACCGGAGGTTGCTCTGGGGAGAGGTAGGTAAGTATTTCACACTACCAATCCCATACTCTATCTAAGGAAGGTATTACACTCGACAATGTTCAAAACAATTTGGAATTAAGCTCCCACAAAATTTGAATTCTAAGCCTTTGCAAATTTGAATTTTCAAGTTTTGCTTACATATAAATGCAAATAAGCGACATGGGTAGAAGCTCATTTCATTTAACGAATATATTCATTGAATTGTTTTATATTTTCATTTTTCTTCTTTCCGTCCAGAGTAGTCCAGACATACAGTCAGATATTTCCAATCACTCTGAAACTCTCAATTATTATACCAACGTGCTACATAGGTCTCATTTCATTTAACGAATATATTCATTGAATTGTTTTATATTTTCATTTTTCTTCTTTCCGTCCAGAGTAGTCCAGACATACAGTCAAATATTTCCAATCACTCTGAAACCCTCAATTATTTTACCAACGTGCTACATAGGTTTTTTCGAGTTATGTGTTTCTACAGACATATCGGGAAGTTCGGAAACCACATACATAGGGTAAGTGTACCATTTATTCGCCCACCTAAAAAACGTACCATTTATTGGCCCACCTGCCCACATTTATTTTTCTAATTTTTGTTTTTATGACTACAATTTTGGAATAGGGTTTTTTTCGAGTTATGTGTTTCTACAGACATATCGGGAAGTTCGGAAACCACATACATAGGGTAAGTGTACCATTTATTCGCCCACCACCTAAAAAACGTACCATTTATTGGCCCACCTTATTTTTCTAATTTTTGTTTTTATGACTACAATTTTGGAATAGTGGGTAGAAGTGCTCTGTTTTCCAAACAAGATTCTTGTCACCCGTCATCATACACCTACTTTAGAAAATTAGAAATGGAACATTAGAATTGGGTAGAAGTGCTCTGTTTTCCAAACAAGATTCTTGTCACCCGTCATCATACACCTACTTTAGAAAATTAGAAATGGAACATTAGAAAACATGGTGTTTTCTAATGTGTGATTCGGGGGTGGGTGGGCAAAATGAAGCGCCGAAAGTGTTGGAAAGTATTATTCGTTAGAAAGTAGGTACACATATTTACCTTCAAATTTCATGTCATGCTTTTAATTATGAGGTGTTAGCAGTCTGGGATGTCATGCAGCATTAGACAGTTTATACATTTCGTTAGCTCACACTGAATATTAATTCAGGCAACATGAAATTGCAGTTTTCTACTTAATTTCGGAAGTTTGTGTTGTGAGCAACATGTTTAATAGAAAGGGTACTGACAACATAATTCAAAATGCGACGAACTCCAGAAATAACTATAGGATTATACTGGTATAAAGACGAATCCCAGAATTAACCCCGATTTTAACGAGAAAATTTCCTATATGGGTCAAACATGTTTGCCAAATTTCATCAATATTGAACTAACCGTCAAAATAAATAGAATGAGCTCAAACTTCGGTCTCTTTTCGTTCCTATATAATATCTCAATGTAGTAATTAAATTGATATTACTGCATACGGTCTGTAGCTACAGGCTACCAAGTGGGTGACGTCAAAGAAAACCTTTGACACTGTGGTAACTCTCAGTGGTACGATAGGCCATAAATCTCTCAAGCTGAACAGCACTTTGGTATTGGTATAAGTAGGGCCATCGGCTTTAATAAACGCCCTATGTCACTGCGACCTGATTAGATGTTTTGTGACTTTACCTTTAACTGGAGAATTAATCAGTGTACTATGTCTTCACTCTTCATCTAGTTATAATGGTACTTGACGAAGTATCTCGTTTAGGAAATCTTACTTTCCCTTTAGTTAAACAGCACTTTCTTTAGTTATCTGAACAGCACTTTCTTTAGTTATCTGAACAGCACTTTCTTTAGTTATCTGAACAGCACTTTCTTTAGTTATCTGAACAGCACTTTCTTTAGTTATCTGAACAGCACTTTCTTTAGTTATCTGAACAGCACTTTCTTTAGTTATCTGAACAGCACTTTCTTTAGTTATCTGAACAGCACTTTCTTTAGTTATCTGAACAGCACTTTCTTTAGTTATCTGAACAGCACTTTCTTTAGTTATCTGAACAGCACTTTCTTTAGTTATCTGAACAGCACTTTCTTTAGTTATCTGAACAGCACTTTCTTTAGTTATCTGAACAGCACTTTCTTTAGTTATCTGAACAGCACTTTCTTTACTTATCTGAACAGCACTTTCTATAGTTATCTGAACAGCACTTTCTCCATTCCGATTTCAGGTTATTCAAATCGTATGTGCGGAGGAAACCCCGCGAAGTCTCAGCAGTAAGAACCAAAGTAGTCAGTACTATTACGGATGACACGATGCTAGCCTTCCAGTCCGAGCTGCAGCTACAGCCAGCACATCCACCACTGGTATTGGGCCAATGTTCCACACCAAAAGCAGAACCTACTGCTTCTAAAGCATAAACATAATGAAAATATACAATAAATACAAATACACCCTATCATACTATCTCCGAAGGTGTAGTCACACGCTATGGCATACAGGGATTTTTGGCTAAATCCCTTTAGGGATGATTGAAATTTTGGATCTATTTTATCGCCAACATAACTCAATTCAATGAAATAATGTTAATATGATGGTACCCTTTGTCACTTCTGGACAAGCTGAGTCACTTTGGCACTCTCTGCCACTGTGTCACTCTTTTTCACTTAGGCAAGCAGTATTATGTATACCTGGAAAGGAGATTTTAAATGAACTCTCTGCCAAAGTTGAACAAGCATACCCAAACTTTCCCGAGAACTTCCCGGAAATTTTGGGGTCAGATTCCATGTTGGTTATTCTCGGGAAAAAAATTACGAAAGTGTCAGAGATATGGTAGTTGTGGGATTAATGAGTGACGTTTTGTGAGATTTTCTAAAGAGGAAGTATCAATCCAAAACATATGCAGTATACCAATTTGCTATGTGCTGACGATCTTGAAATCCAGAGTCTTTTAAATAATATAATTTTCGTCGTTTTTTATTTCTTTCCTCGCCAAAAATACCAGGACCCTTTTATCACATAAATAAATACATATTTGTACAGGTATTTTATTAAAGGACGTCAAAAATCCAAGACATATATTTATGATAATATATTTTAGAGAGGTTCAACGGCTTCAATGTCACTGTAAGTGTAACTGCTGAGGTCTCTAGTGACGGCAAGACAGACCTTGTTTATACCCTCTTGAGAAAATAGAACATTGGTCAAATTAGTTTTAAAGATGTTGGAGCTTTCAAGCTTTGCGAATTTGCGGTTAATTGTGGTTTTTCAGTTTGCGAATTTCTGACTGTCTCCCATTATTGGTAGGTTTCTGTTTAGGTTATTCTCTTGACGTTTCTACCACCTGTCGTTGTGTATACCTACTCTGTCCAAATGCCTGTTTTTATTATTAATTAATACCTTTAAATAATATAATTTTCGTCGTTTTTTATTTCTTTCCTCGCCAAAAATACCAGGACCCTTTTATCACATAAATAAATACATATTTGAACAGGTATTTTATTAAAGGACGTCAAAAATCCAAGACATATATATATGATAATATATTTTAGAGAGGTTCAACGGCTTCAATGTCACTGTAAGTGTAACTGCTGAGGTCTATAGTGACGGCAAGACAGACCTTGTCAGCTCCAACTAGGTAGTACCATTACGTTGATATACCTACTGGTATTAATTTAAATTCGTCAGTAACCACCCAACTGAACCCTGAACTTACCAATTGGTAAGTTTTTGTGGTAGGTAGAAGGAAAAGCTCAATTTTTTTAATCCCAAAGCAAATTCTCCACGAATGTGCATTGGAAGTTAAGTGAGAGATCAAAAGTGCTAAGACGGGGTAGGTACTTTTTTTCTTAATAACATTGTACATGAGTCATACTAATGACGCATGTTATATAATCTATAAAAGCTCAATTTTTTTAATCCCAAAGCAAATTCTCCACGAATGTGCATTGGAAGTTAAGTGAGAGATCAAAAGTGCTAAGACGGGGTACTTTTTTTCTTAATAACATTGTACATGAGTCATACTAATGACGCATGTTATATAATCTATAATATGCTAGAAGGTAAAGATGTTATTTGAAATAGAACAATTATTGGGACTGTGAACATTTCTCGGAATTTTCTTGAGAAAACTGGGACACTGGGAGAAAATGAGGAGAAAGATAGGTATAAAGAAACAAAAAGAAAGATGTATTGTCTTAACACTATGAGGATTAAGTAGATGTAGGGGCAAACAACCCGAAAAAATGGGTTGAGCTTATACAAATCGGCTGAATTTTTCGATTATCAGTTTTTAATGGCAATACACGTTTCTAACCTGTGTTTCTTGTCCCATTTCAGGTCGAGGACAAGGAACCACCGCAAAACCAGGGGCCGAACAATCAAACCTCTGTACCTCCCACCCTCCTAGACGAGTTCAATGACATTGATAACGCCATTGACTTTGCCATGACCATGCCTGTCCCCATTGTCAGTCCATACCACCATCCATTGGGGGAGGTAGGTATCTAACAACTACCTGTGGGGAAAAGCTCCAAACTATAGGCAATTGGGGACCCTAAATATCCGGGGTCCCCCGCAGTTGGGTATACGCCAGTGTGATTGACTGAGGTCGCGAGTTCAATACCTGGTGCGGTCGAAGTATTTTCGACTCTGTGTGTTGTACTGGTTTTAGAGGCAACATAGCAATTTGGCTTGTCCTGAACATCAGTGTGTAAGCTAAGTGTGATAACCACTTGGCCACGGACCGGAGGTTGCTCTGGGGAGAGGTAGGTAAGTATTTCACACTACCAATCCCATACTCTATCTAAGGAAGGTATTACACTCGACAATGTTCAAAACAATTTGGAATTAAGCTCCCACAAAATTTGAATTCTAAGCCTTTGCAAATTTGAATTTTCAAGTTTTGCTTACATATAAATGCAAATAAGCGACATGGGTAGAAGTGCTCTGTTTTCCAAACAAGATTCTTGTCACCCGTCATCATACACCTACTTTAGAAAATTAGAAATGGAACATTAGAAAACATGGTGTTTTCTAATGTGTGATTCGGGGGTGGGTGGGCAAAATGAAGCGCCGAAAGTGTTGGAAAGTATTATTCGTTAGAAAGTAGGTACACATATTTACCTTCAAATTTCATGTCATGCTTTTAATTATGAGGTGTTAGCAGTCTGGGATGTCATGCAGCATTAGACAGTTTATACATTTCGTTAGCTCACACTGAATATTAATTCAGGCAACATGAAATTGCAGTTTTCTACTTAATTTCGGAAGTTTGTGTTGTGAGCAACATGTTTAATAGAAAGGGTACTGACAACATAATTCAAAATGCGACGAACTCCAGAAATAACTATAGGATTATACTGGTATAAAGACGAATCCCAGAAGTAACCCCGATTTTAACGAGAAAAATTCCTATATGGGTCAAACATGTTTGCCAAATTTCATCAATATTGAACTAACCGTCAAAATAAATAGAATGAGCTCAAACTTCGGTCTCTTTTCGTTCCCAATATTAATCTCAATGTAGTAATTAAATTGATATTACTGCATACGGTCTGTAGCTACAGGCTACCAAGTGGGTGACGTCAAAGAAAACCTTTGACACTGTGGTAACTCTCAGTGGTACGATAGGCCATAAATCTCTCAAGCTGAACAGCACTTTGGTATTGGTATAAGTAGGGCCATCGGCTTTAATAAACGCCCTATGTCACTGCGACCTGATTAGATGTTTTGTGACTTTACCTTTAACTGGAGAATTAATCAGTGTACTATGTCTTCACTCTTCATCTAGTTATAATGGTACTTGACGAAGTATCTCGTTTAGGAAATCTTACTTTCCCTTTAGTTAAAGTTTCTATGGAAACGGATATATTTTTGCGAGCGAACACTGAATTACACTTAGGGGACAGTACTTGAATAATTTCCGATTATGCAGAGTAGAATTGGATTTTCTACACAGTCGTACAGGAAAGAGAATTAAAACTAAGAGTTACGTGCTTGGTTTATAAGTTCAATTTTTCTGTAGACGGAAATACGTAGGTAAATCTTGCTCTTTGCCTACGAGAATACCTAAATTTTGCTCTTTGCCTACAGAAATAGCTACATCTTGACGCTTAGAATCCTTCCTACGTAATTTTAGATCCTTCGTGAATGCGTATTTAACCCGCTCCTAGAACGTTCCTTTCGTAAGAGATCTAATACTTTTACAATTTCTCTAATAATACTCGCTTCATACCAAGTTATTTTTTTCCATAATATTCGTTCATAGCAAAGTATTTATTTATTCTATACGTAATATTGGTTCGTATTTCGTATAAATCCACACACATGCACCATAGGATTTTTATCTCAAATGCAACCTCTAGTTTTTTTCCCTAATGATAAGGAACGAAAGAGATACTTAGTAAATATTCAGATGATATTGTCTATCTCATAGAGTGCCGGGATGCCGGGATAAAGGAACTTTTCCAAGAATGCTAAATCTTCCAAACACCAGATTTGACATGAAAATGTGAATCTGGATGCGGAAGAAATAGAAGGAGGAGGAAGAAGAAATGAGAAGGAGGAGGAGGAGGATGAGAAAGGGAAGAAGAGGATGGAGGGGGAGGAGGAGAAGAAGAACACCAACAAAAAAAAAAGAGAAGAATAAGAAGGAGGAGATGAAGAAGGAGACGAAGAAAAAGGATCAGGAGGATGAGTGGAAGAAGAATGAGAAAGTTTCTATGGAAACGGATATATTTTTGCGAGCGAACACTGAATTACACTTAGGGGACAGTACTTGAATAATTTCCGATTATGCAGAATAGAATTGGATTTTCTACCTACTTGTACACGAAAGAGAATTAAAACTAAGAGTTACGTGCTTGGTTTATAAGTTCAATTATTCTATAGACGGAAATACGTAAATTTTGCTCTTTGCCTACAGAAATAGCTACATCTTGGTGCTGAGGATTTTTGCCTAAAAATCCTTCCTACGCTACGTAATTTTAGAACCTTCCTGAATGCGTATTTAATTCGTCCCCAGAATGTTCCTTTGTAAATAAAACTAGTAATATGTACTTTCACAATTTCTCTAATACTCTCTTCATATCAGGGTATTTTTTCTATAATATTCGTTCATAACGAAGTATTTATTTATTCTTTAATATTGGTTCGTATAAATCCACACACATGCACCATAGGATTTTTATCTCAAATGCAACCTCTAGTTTTTTCCCTAATGATAAGGAACGAAAGAGATACTTAGTAAATATTCAGATGATATTGTCTGTCTCATAGATTGTCGGGATGCCGGGATAAAGGAACTTTTCCAAGAATGCTAAATCTTTCAAACACCAGATTTGACATGAAAATGTGAATCTGGATGCGGAAGAAATAGAAGAACGAGGAGGAGGATGAGAAACAGAAAAAGAAGATGGAGGGGGAGGAGGAGGAGAAGAAGAACACCAACAAAAAAAGAGAAGAATAAGAAGGAGACGAAGAAAAAGGATCAGGAGGATGAGTGGAAGAAGAATGAGAAGAAAGAGGAAGAGAAGGAGGAGGAAAAGCAGCGGAAGACGTATCATCAGGCCAACATCAACAATGTATAGGTTTTCTCTTCTATGCCATTCAATCCTTAATACAAGACAAGAAAGACATTAAGTTCCTCTCGCTTCCTGTGACATAGCTACGCCACCCTGAAACGGAAATGACATTATCCTGTTGCTTATCCTGCACCTGATGAATACAAAAAAACCCCTTCTCCAAATTAAAATGAGATTTTGATTAACTTTTATACGTATACTGAACGACTCAATTTGTTTCTTTTCTTCGCATGAGGCGAGAAGGTTTGAGGAAATTTCTAATTCGGACACTAGCGGAAATGGCTGTGAATTTGTAGTTTTGAGTGGACGAGATTAAGGATCTATTTTTTTTTATTCTTTCATTTATTTTTAGTATGAATATTATCAGTTATTATTTATCTAATTTTCATTTTATTTTTCTTTGAAATCCCAATGATGATTTTTTTTTTTTCTTCTTAAAAAGTCGGAAAAGCTTTGTCTTTGTACAATCCACCCTGTACTCCTAATCAACATAAAAATACGGGCGGGTGGGCAGTCATAAAATGATGTACAAAAAAGTTATTCTATCTCACAGATGGCGTAGTGAAGAAAAACCGCGCGCATATAAAATCAATACCAGTACAGAGGAGCAGTCGACAAGTAGAGAGAATTTCTTGTTTCTTGTCGAGATTATCAATGTTAGGCTTAAAGTTTGAACACCAACTTTTAATAACTGATGGAAAGTCACATTTCTTTTTTCAAGTGCTAGTGTTTTTGTGCCTTGCATGAATTGTTTCAGTAGTGATACAGTTAATATTTTAATTATACATTTTAAATTGTAACGCACCAGTCAATTTCAACACGGACTATAGTAAACTTTGTAAGACTAGAAAAAAATGTCCATGTTCTCAGGACTTTCTAAAGAAGTCAGCAATTGGCTTCCAGTTGGCAAGAAAAACGAAGATGAAGAAGAAGAGGTACCCAGTCCGAAGTTAGGAAATGAAACCACGTTGCCTGCAGATGAAAAGGCCAGGTAAGAAAGTTTTCTAGAAGAAGAGGTACCCAGTCCGAAGTTAGGAAATGAAACCACGTTGCCTGCAGATGAAAAGGCCAGGTAAGAAAGTTTTCTATTTTTTTTCTGTAGACATAGTTCAATATTTTCACTTTGACCTATGACCCTTAGGGTCACCTGACTCAATGGAAGAGTATCCTGATATGTTTCAAACATGACCTGTGACCACACTAAGAAAAAGATGTTTCAAATTTCCTAAGAAGAAAAAAATCTGTCGGACATTAACCTCGCCCATTGGTTATTTCAACGAAGAAAAAGCATAGAAATCCTGAACTCCGCCAATACTTCAAAACAGAAATACTCCTCTAAGGCTATGCTGAAGAAAGTCAAATTTGAAGTTTTATTTTTTTCCTATTACTTTTTTTAATTTCTATAATTATTTTAATTGCTTCGTCGACCCCACTTATAAACCCTCTTTGTGAAAGAATAAGAAAAAACTTGCCCTCTAGCATGGTAGTACGTATTTACTATCCACGTAATACGTAGGTACCTTGTGAGTAAATTTCATGTTATTACTTTCTATAACATGCATGATTTTATTTTTATCTACCGATAACTAGGAAATCAGGCAAATAGGGAATTGATAATAGACACCTATTTTGAAATGATCTGGGTAAAATATAGTCCTTATAGGCAGGAATGAGGCATATGTTCACTATCTATTTTTGTAGGAATAGAAATTTTTGGGACAGAACAAAAAAAAATCTTCTCTGGGTTTTACTTCATAACAAAAGCCTACTTTATTATTCATGAGTCTGAATGATTCTAGGGTTGGCCTGAGATAGAAATTTCCATTTCAAATACAGTTAGCAAATCAAATAAAGCATATTTTGTTTACAGTTTGTAAACTTGAAATTCCTACGTCAAAAGAAATTAAAAAAAAGTGCTCATTGCAGCAAAACATTTCAGCCCAACATGAATGGAAAGTACGCAAAAACATTTTTCTCTATCAGCTTTTTTTCAAAAGCATCTAGATACAGGCGTTATGGCATAGGTAACTTGTTGATAAAAATTCACGATCGAAGATACAAGCCAAAGTGTGAAGCTGAGGAGAGTGTTATCTGAAATTCAGCAAAAAAATACTGCCGAACATCGGATGCTCGGGTTTTTACTGTGGAAAGCGAACAATTTTTGACATCTATTGTGCAGATTCTTTTTTATCTCATAAAGTTTCTAGACTATCGTAATTTATTTCAATTTGACTTCGACTAGATTTTCTGCCCGACCTTTTTGCTTGTATCTTATCTCCCATCTTCAGTGTTCTTTCCAACGAATAAAACCAGGGGAAACCGAAGATTTTGTTCATTTTTATGGGCTATAAACTATGCGTTTTTTACTTTTTTTTTTAGAAGAAAGAAAGAAAGCTATACAGAGAGAACGAGAAAGAAAGAGAAAAAGTGAGAGGAAGGAGTGAAGCATGGAAAGAAGGATTTCGTTAACAAGGTAGGAAATAATATGTCCTTCAAGAAGTTTGAGAAAAAAATGTTTATCCTGTCTTCATATCCTGTCTTCCTTCTCTCTTCGATTTCGGGACGATAAGACCATAGCAGTTACAGTTCCCTCTGTCAAACCTCTTGAAAAAAAAACTTGGTGTCTTCCTTCTCTCTTCGATTTCGGGACGATAAGACCATAGCAGTTACAGTTCCCTCTGTCAAACCTCTTTAAAAAAAAAAATCAATGATAATAAAATAAAAATAAATATACCTTAAAAAAAATCCAGGTTCTATCAATAGGTAAATAAATATAACAAATCGGTCTACAATTTATTTATATGGATATACATAATATTACGCATACTATGTAACAACAGTGTATCTCAAATATTTTTATTTTGATACCCCGGAAGGATAGAGGAATAGAGGAAAAAAAAAGGGGGAAGAGGGAGAACGAAGAGGGATCAAAGAGAAAGAGAGATTGGCAGGGTAATTTTGAGACTTGCGCTGTGACCCCTCAAAACTGTATGTTTTGATCTCGGATTCAAAGAGAATGAAAAAAGGGAGGGAGGGAGAGAGAGAGGGGGAGAGAGAGAGAGAAAGAGCGATAGAGAGAGAGAGAGAGAGAGAGAGAGAGAGAGAGAGAGAGAGAGAGAGAGAGAGAGACTCCACATTTGGTGTACGGTGGCTGTGGTCTCACCTGCTTCAGACTAGAGTTGGGCATTTTTTTGTTTAATTTGGTACCTAAGCATGCTGAAAAGCCTACTTTGGCCAGTGTCTTAACTTTTTCTTTTAAAAATCTAATTAGAGTATACCTGATTGGTACATAAATTACTTATTAATCCTTATTGGTATTTTATTTATATACATCTGATTCGGACAAAAGTGACATAGTCGTAGTAGGTGCGGCCGGTAGGATAGTACCTACAACAACAAACAATAATAAGCCTGTGAGACGGAACCTACAGGAAAAACTGAAAAGCGATATGATAGATCTTTTAATTATACAAATACACATAGTACTTACCCTTAGTTATCAACCTGGATTTTTTTGAAGACTCTATCGTACCAACAAGCCTTTCATAGAGGCCTTTCAAATTTCACAATTTGGAGAAAAAATTCACTAACTAGGTATCACGAATTTCAACAAAACAAACTGAACAAGCACAGTAGTAAATCAAAAAACGAAAAAAATCACCATGCAGCTCAAAGCAAAACTAATTTCCTGATGCGTTCAAACAAGTTACGAAAGCGAAACCAGGAGACACCTCCCACTTCCTTGTGATTGGTCCGAAATTGAATTTGTGCCAGATATCGGCACTTCGCGCATTAAAGGGTTAAAAAAAAGTCAGACCACGTTTTTATTTGTTGGCTCACATTCCAGTAGGTAGGTATACCAATTCCCTCAAGAAGCGGTAGTCGGTACCTACCTAGCTAAAAAAAAAAAATCTGGTGTGAACATCACACGACTTTCCTTATCCTATTGAATGATGCTTTTTTGAGTATCTTTTACCTAACTTTTACAACTATCCTCTAACCGTTTTGTTCGCTATAGCTGAAAACCGCAAAAAACGGTCGAAATCTTTCCAAAAGCGGTCAAAATACCGCCAAAGCGCAGCAACCATCTCAACCAAACATTTTGTGTTGCATCCTTGTCACATTTGTTAACTACATACCAAATTTCAAGTCTCTAGCTTATACCGTTCCCGAGATATTGTTTAATTACACCGAAAACCGCCAAAAAGCGGCAAAATGCCGCCAACCGTTGCACCGGTCTTAACCAAAAGTTTCGTGTCGCATCCTTGTCACACTTGACAGCTACATACCAAATTTCAAGTCTCTAGCTTTTACCGTTCTCGAGATATTTTGTTTACAGACAGACAGACACACACACGTGGATTTAGGCTCTAGGGACCTCAAAACGCGTTTTGACACTAAAAACTGACCATCGAAAATTTGACCCGATTACATTACATTCCTTCCTATAGTACCTAGGTATAAGGAAAGTAAAAAGTTATCAGCCTGAGAAACTTTCGATTGGCATTTTCCCACACTCGAATGTTTTTTCGAATTTTCCTTGTCTACTCCAGTGGCGTGTGGTGCTTTTCAAATTATTAAGAAAATATTTTTTATAAAAAATCCTTCAGAACACTGAAGTTCAGCAACATTGTGCTTGATGGTTCATACCTCTACGGGTGACCAATTGGGACATAACGTGCTACTCGATAGTTTTTCCCAGCTCTACTCTGGAATTGAAACAAGTACCTAAAGTCAAAATAAACTAAATCAAAGTTTATATTGGTAGATTAATACAAGTACATATAAATGCTGCGAAAGGCAAATCTTGTTCTGTACATTTTCCCAATCTTCTTTAGGATCGGCGTTACCTTCTTTTCTCCTGAATGTACCTACCTTTAAGCTAAAAGATATAAAGGGTAGATATACCTACACATAATTCAGCAAAGCAGGTAACTGCGAAAAAGTTTGTTTAAGGACGGGGCTAATGCCCAAGGCAATGTCCTTCTGCCTCTGGCATTCCTAAGTGGCAGTACTTTCTGAAGATCCCTACATCCCTCTTATATTTCTACATCGAGTGTTTTTTAAAGGGTATTAAGTATATCACATATTATTTTATGTATTTTTAATCAACCGAAGTATTCGGCATTGTCGCATTGATCAAAAATAAAAATATAAATGCTCATTTCATTTTTTTTTTAAATATTATCTTCTCATTGACAGAATAGATCTAGGTACGTCTTTATTTTATTTTTTGAAGAGTGTCTCAAATGGCTTTATGGCATTGATGCCTATTCTTTTTAATCTAACCCATTCATGATGATTTGATTATGTACATACCTGTATCAAGAATTGGGAGAGATATAGCCCAATTCAAAAGTCTATATCTTATTAATTGGTTAGGTGAATAGGTGTTTTTTTTTTCAATAATAATCATAATGAAAAAACAACTAGTCAAAGGGAAGAAGCCATTTCTTAGGTGTTGTATAGGTACCTATCACAATAGAGATTTTTTATTCACAATCAACCATCGGTTAACATGAAGCATAAAAAATGCTGAAAAGGTCAATCGGGGTTAAACTCATCCTCTTTCGTTGGAATCTGAATTATTCTCACGGCTACACTTTGAAGTGTCGTTTTAGTGGATGTGTCTGAATTTCCTTGCTTTGAATTCGCTTAACATTTTTTCACGTGTCACATGCTTTGCACTAACAGTGAAATAGTTTTTCCTTGCTGTGATAATACTAGGTGCTCACAGCCTTGATTTTTTTTTTTTTTTTTTTGGTGGATGTGCAATAGTCCTAGTGTGTTCACCGCGCTTTTTTTTTTTTTTTTTTTTTTTTTTTTTTTTTTTTGGTGGATGTGCAATAGTCCTAAGCAAAAATGGACGCGGCACACAAGGGATCAAGAAGAGACCGCCTTAACATAATAAAAATAGGCGCTCAAAGAATCGATTAGTGGATGTGCCTAATGAACGACTTGAATATCATGCTTTAAAATGCCGGGGTGTCTTTTATTTCAGTGATCCTAAAGGCAGTCGCTTGGAAATGTTGGGTAACGTCAAAAATCAAATGTCCTCGTGGTTGGGGTCGGCAAATATTCCGGGCCTGGGCAAAAAGGACGAGACCGTTCCTGAGAACGCAGAAAAACTAGACGACTCCTCTCCCGTATCAGAAAAATCCATCAAAGGATCTCCTACCGAAAAAGACGACGATAATTCGAGGTAAGTTTTACTCACTCTACTTGTACGTATTTAGGCGGGCCGAGAGAGCACGGGCAAAATTTAGAGCACCCCTCCTCTCGTTACATCAGTGTTCGGACTCTTGTCCCCCCCTCCCCCCTCAATAAAATCCTATATACCGGCCTGACCTATGGCCTATTGTGATTTTTTTTTTTCGACCCCACCAGGAATCGAACCATCTCAAAAGAGCCTTACCCCTGGATAACCCGCTAACCCACTCTTTCCTCTCCTGTAATACGTGGTCACTCATGATAATGATCTGACCCAGGATTTTCATATGCATCGCCCAATATTCAAACGGTGAGCTATATCCCACACTGACATTGATGGGCTAATCTCTAGCATTATTTTGCCGAGTGAAAAATAGATTAAGCTCGCGACTTTCAGCGAAGTTTCTATTTCAGACTTATGTGGCGTATGGTACAGGTGGGCCAATAAATGGTACGTTTTTTAGGTGGGCGAATAAATGGTACACTTACCCTATCCAATATCCACCGGTAAGTGGGCTTTTAGAGGATACACCTCCATGCAAGCTTACCACATGGCCGTATTTAGGCGGGCCGAGAGAGCACGGGCAAAATTTAGAGCACCCCTCCTCTCGTTACATCAGTGTTCGGACTCTTGTCCCCCCCTCAATAAAATCTTATATACGGGCCTGACCTATGGCCTATTGTGAAGCACTATATTGCCCATGAACGAAGTCACAGAACAAACTTAGGAAATAGCTAGGTGTGTTTTGGCTTGTTACATGTCCAATGCAAAGTCAGAACTTCAAATCGAAGACTTGTAGAAGATTTCTCAAGACTCTTGTAAGAGAAGCGAGCCCTTCCTCTTCATTCTATTTTCTTCTTTCATCTTCCGTTCTTCCGGATTTCTTCTCATCTCTCCACTGCTAGAGAAAACAAAGCCTTCATAAAACTGACAAACGGGGGGGAAAGGCTTCATAATGACAAACTTTGTGTAAATAAAGGCATTTCTTATTATTACTCACTGTGGTATTTTGGAATTTTCTTCTTGTTTTTATAACTTCTCAGGGTCGGATCTAGACGGTAGAGGGCCTACCTACAGTGTAGAAGAAATACCATTCCAACCCTTGTGAAAAACAAATCCTTTTGATAAATATTAAAATCAATATCAAACTTACCATAATGGAACCTTATTTAGGAATTTCAAGTGTGTTAAGCATGAATGCTTGTCACAAATGTCGATCCACGATTAATACACCTCGCTAAAATTTATGACTTGACTTGGACTCAAACCATCAACCTCCAGGGTGGAAGTCCAGAGAGAAAACCACCACACTATTGAGGTTAGCTGTGGAAGCTTAATGTTTCGGAGGAATTTTCAATTTTTCAAGTTTAGGAGGTTCATTTCGAATTTACGACTTTTAGGTGGTATTGACGTCCCAAACTAGCCCTTGGTCAATACCCCTAAGTGCTCCCTAGATCCGACCCTGGCTACCTAAAGAATGTAAGGTCGAATAAAGTTTGGAAACCTTTTTAGTTTTAATTAAGTAAACCTTAGTTTTCGTTTTCATTTCTCCTTCAGCCATTCAAGATGACCTTTTTCTCAATTACAGATATAACTTGATAATAAAATGACTGTCTTCTGTTATTTCAAGTGGCAGGATCCTTGAAATTCTATTCTTTTTACTGACAGAATGTTTATTACGAGACTCTAGAATAGGAGGTTAAAAAAACTTCAGTGTCAACTGATGTCAACGTTTAAAACAATACGAAAAACTAAGGAAAGCTAACATTTTTTGCGGATGAAAGACACACTCACGGAGGAAAGATGTATGAAGAAAAACCTATGCAGTTCTAATAGTTATTTCCCAAATCATATTAAAAAAAAAAAAAAAACGCAGTCGGAGGTAATCAGCAAAAAAAATCAAACATTACCTACCTAAGCTCTTGCATTATTTATCGTTCATCGGAGCACCTGAATTGGCAGTAATATGTGTCTCAAGACTTTGGGAATCTGTATCCTCCTTCTTCATCTTCTTCTTTTCCTCCTCCTTCGTCTTCTTCCCCTCCTCCCCCTCCTTCTTATTCGTCACTTATGTTCTCATATTTCTTTTTAAACATTACCTACCTAAGCTCTTGCATTATTTATCGTTCATCGGAGCACCTGAATTGGCAGTAATATGTGTCTCAAGACTTTGGGAATGTGTATCCTCCTCCTTCTTCATCTTCTTCTTTTCCTCCTCCTTCGTCTTCTTCCCCTCCCCCCCCCTCCTTCTTATTCGTCACTTATGTTCTCATATTTCTTTTCACTGCCTAGCATGTTTTCCGTCCTAGGGCATTCGTGCATTCTGAAAATATGCAGGAGGAATCCTCTGGAGAAACGACTTTTTACACTGTCATCTCAATGGAAAAAGCTGAGAATAAGGTTAGGCGAGTAATACGTGAGAATTTGATACGCTCGACGAGAGAGAGAGGGGGGGGAGAGAGAAGAGAGAGAGGAGGGAAGAGAGAGATGAAGAAAAAAGAAATAGATGAGAACGAACAAGAGGAAGAGCATAAATAAACAGAAGGAAAAAAGGAAACGAATAAGAGTAAGAAGAAGAAGAAGGAGGAGGAAAAGTGAAGAAGAAGAAGAAGAAGAAGGAAAAGTGAAGAAGAAGAAGAAGAAGGAAACGAATAAGAGTAAGAAGAAGTTTGAGGAGGAGAAGGAAGAAGGAGGAGAAAGAAGAAGAAGGAGGAGGTCCAACCCTTGTGAAAAACAAATCCTTTTGATAAATATTAAAATCAATATCAAACTTACCATAATGGAACCTTATTTAGGAATTTCAATTGTGTTAAGCATGAATGCTTGTCACAAATGTCGATCCGAACTAGACGACTCCTCTCCCGTATCAGAAAAATCCATCAAAGGATCTCCTACCGAAAAAGACGACGATAATTCGAGGTAAGTTTTACTTACTCTACTTGTGTTTAATTTTAAGGAATTTATTTTTTCCCCAAGAGAAACAAAATTAGTTTGGAAAAATGTCAAGAGGTCATGGCAACGATACTTTCCAAGTTCAACGAAAATTCGGCTAAAACTCTTTGACGTGGAAACCTATAATTTATCAATTCGATTTTTGTATTTTGTCGCGATGTTTTTCTTCCGGGGATAACCTATGGAGCAACTTATGCCCATGAACGAAGTCACAGAACAAACTTAGGAAATAGCTAGGTGTGTTTTGGCTTGTTACATGTCCAATGCAAAGTCAGAACTTCAAATCGAAGACTTGTAGAAGATTTCTCAAGACTCTTGTAAGAGAAGCGAGCCCTTCCTCTTCATTCTATTTTCTTCTTTCATCTTCCGTTCTTCCGGATTTCTTCTCATCTCTCCACTGCTAGAGAAAACAAAGCCTTCATAAAACTGACAACCGGGGGGGAAAAGGCTTTAATAATGACAAACGTTTGTGTAAAATAAAGGACTTCTTATTATTACTCCTGTGGTTTTTTGGAATTTTCTTCTTGTTTTTCATAACTTCTAGGGTCGGATCTTAGACGGTAGAGGCGCCTGTCACCTACAGTGTTAGAAGAAATACATTCCAACTCCTTGTGAAAACACCACATCCTTTTTGATAAATATTAAAATCAGATATCAAACTTACCATAATGGAACCTGTATTTAGGAATTCTCAATTGTGTTAAGCATGGAAGGGAATGGCTTGTCACAAGAATGTCGATCCGCGATTAATGCACCTCGCTAAAATTTGATGCTTGACTTGGACTCAAACCCATCAACTCCAGGGTGGAAGTCCAGAGAGAGAACCCCACACCTATTGAGGTTGAGCTGTGTGGAAGCCTTAATGTTTCGGAGGAATTTTTCATTTTTCAAAGTTTAAGGAGGTTGCATTTCGAATTTTACGCTTTTAGGTGGGTATTTGACGTCCCCAAACTAGCCTTGGTCAATACCCCTAAGTGCTCCCTGGATCCGACCCTGGCGCTACCTAAAGAATGTAAGGTCGAATAAAGTTTGGCAAACCTTTGAGTTTTAATTTAAGTAAACGCTTAGTTAGTCGTTTCATTCGTCCTTCAGCCATTCAAGATGACCTTTTTCTCAGATTACAGATATTAACTTGGATAATAAAATGGACAGTGTCTTCTGTTATTTTCAAGTGGCAGGATCCTTGAAAATTTCTATTTTTTTTACTGACAGAATGTTTATTACGAGACTCTAGAGATAGGAAGCGGTTAAAAAAAACTTCAGTGGTCAAACTGTGGTGTCAACGTTTAAAACAATACGAAAAAACTAAGGAAAGCTAACATTTTTTGCGGATGAAAAGACACACTCACGGAGGAAAAAGATGTATGAAGAAAAAACCCTTATGCCAGCTTCTAATAGTTATTTCCTAAATCATATAATAAAAAAAAAAAAAAAAGCAGTCGGAGGTATTCAGCAAAAAAAATCAAACATTACCTACCTAAGCTCTTGCATTATTTATCGTTCATCGGAGCACCTGAATTGGCAGTAATATGTGTCTCAAGACTTTGGGAATCTGTATCCTCCTTCTTCATCTTCTTCTTTTCCTCCTCCTTCGTCTTCTTCCCCTCCTCCCCCTCCTTCTTATTCGTCACTTATGTTCTCATATTTCTTTTTACTGCCTAGCATGTTTTCCGTCCTAGGGCATTCGTGCATTCTGAAAATATGCAGGAGGAATCCTCTGGAGAAACGACTTTTTACACTGTCATCTCAATGGAAAAAGCTGAGAATAAGGTTAGGCGAGTAATACGTGAGAATTTGATACGCTCGACGAGAGAGAGAGAGAGAGAGAGAGGGAGAGAGAAGAGAGAGAGGGGAGGGGAGAGAGAGATGAAGAAAAAAGAAATAGATGGGAACGAACAAGAGGAAGAGCATAAATAAACAGAAGGAAAAAAGGAAACGAATAAGAGTAAGAAGAAGAAGAAGAGGAAGAAGGAAATGTGAAGAAGAAGGAAAAGTGAAGAAGAAGAAGGAAACGAATAAGAGTAAGAAGAAGAAGAAGAAGACGAAGAAGAAGTTTGAGGAGGAGAAGGAAGAAGAAGGAGGAGGAAGAGGAGGAGGTTGTCTGCTCAGACATTTATTAATACTCTCACGTACTGTGAGTGGCGTAGATATGGGGGGGTGACATGTACATTTTCCTTTCATTGCAACAGCTACTGACATGCCACTGATGTGACAGTTTAGACCAGACACTTGCACAATGCTTCAGTTTTGCTAGCGAATATCTTACCTATGAAACAGAATTCCACCTAGCAATAACAACGAAAATACCCATTTAAATGAAATGAGTTCTAAGAAAAAAAAAAAAAAAAAAAAAAAAAGAACTAGGTAGGTACAACCCTATTAAGGCAGATTTTTTTCCATCATCCAAAAAGGAGTCATGAATACATAATTCAAAATAACAGTTAATTTTTTAAAGCTTTTAGCTACTTTCCTCTAAATCTAAAACCATCCAAATGATTTCTTTTTGGATGAAAAATATTTTTTCATCCCATCAGTAAAAAGTCCGATTACGCAATTTTTCGCACACAAGGCTCAGGTGTAGGGGCAACAGCCCTAAACGTCGGGTTAAGATTATACGAATCTACGAAGCCATTGGCAAAACCCGTAAGGCTGGAGGTGTAGGGGCAACAGCCCTAAACGTCGGGTTAAGATTATACGAATCTACGAAGCCATTGGCAAAACCCGTAAGGCTGGATAAAAAACATGCCTACTCGATTCCGTGATGGTTGACTTGAGAAGTATCTTAATAAATTCTTACTTTGTTATACCTTTGAATTAATTACTCATTATGATTTGTTACAGCGCCACAGGAGGAGCGGATAGTGACATTCACGCATCTGAGGGGGAGCTTGATGGGGAGGAAGGAGGCATAGGTGGAGGTATGTAAATGTTCCTTTTACTTTCTATTACCTAAGTACTTGTTTCGGAACGGGAAGTTAGTGATTGAAGTACAAGTTATAAAATTTAGTTTGAATTTTATCCTCTAGGAAACAACGTTCCTGACATAAAAATGGACTGCATTTCAAGCAGAAAATAACCAGCCATAATCGGAATTGGCTTAGTAATGGTCCTTTTCTGCTTAGTGCTGTCCAAATATGACAGTTTGGAATTATTATTATTTTTTATTTTTTTAATCTCTTATTACAATTAAAAGCTACTGTGTTATCAGGTACATTAGAAATACGATTATGAAACCCAAGGGAAGAAATGTAAATTTACAGGACAAAAATATTGCAAAGGTTCTGGACTTTAATTTTCCTAGAAACTAGGAAGAAGACAGAAATAATCAGAATTTAATAAAGAAAGAAAGGAAGAAAAGCACTGAAACCCAAGGGAAGAAATGTAAATTTACAGGACAAAAATATTGCAAAGGTTCTGGACTTTAATTTTCCTAGAAACTAGGAAGAAGAAATAAACAGAATTTAATAAAGAAAGAAAGAAAAGCATGGGCAACAAAACTTTGGGATTAAAGCATTTTATTTATGATTTTAATTTTTATTTCATAAATTATTCAAGTTAATAATTAAAGTACATATTGGTGAACCACCGCTCATTTTTTTCTACCTTGTTTCCTCACTTTGTTTACCCACATACTGTTTAATATTCATAACGTGTTTTGGCACTAAAAACTGACCATCGAAATTTTGACCCGATTACATTACTTTCCTTCCTATAGGATAAGGAAAGTAAAAACATGCCTACTCGATTCCGTGATGGTTGACTTGAGAAGTATCTTAATAAATTCTTACTTTGTTATACCTTTGAATTAATTACTCATTATGATTTGTTACAGCGCCACAGGAGGAGCGGATAGTGACATTCACGCATCTGAGGGGGAGCTTGATGGGGAGGAAGGAGGCATAGGTGGAGGTAAGTAAATGTTCCTTTTACTTTCTATTACCTAAGTACTTGTTTCGGAACGGGAAGTTAGTGGTTGAAGTACAAGTTATAAAATTTAGTTTGAATTTTATCCTGTAGGAAACAACGTTCCTGACATAAAAATGGACTGCATTTCAAGCAGAAAATAACCAGCCATAATCGGAATTGGCTTAGTAATGGTCCTTTTCTGCTTAGTGCTGTCCAAATATGACAGTTTGGAATTATTATTATT
>NW_007377481.1:105541-139042 GCF_000475195.1 Diaphorina citri | reverse complement strand
TTTTAAACGTATACCTACATCGGCTTTTAATATCCCCGTAGAAATCCGAGAAGGGGGGGGGGGCTTGATAAATAATCCATGTCCGCACGTAATCCATGGAAATATATCAGGGGGGATTTATAAATGGGGGAAACAGTTTTTTTCCATCAACGTACCCCTATGAAGTTGAAAAATATATGCATAGATAAGTACATGTCTGCTTCTTTATATTAAATTTTTATGCATAGATTCCATTTTAAATTTTGAAAAATGTACACACCTAGGTAGGTAGTGTGTGATAAAAGCTATCTGCATTTTGTTTTGAAAAACTGTTAGTTTGTTGTTGTTGTTTTTTTTTCCCCAAACCCGGATGCCTAACTGATTTAAGATTCCATTTTAAATTTTGAAAAATGTACACACCTAGGTAGGTAGTGTGTGATAAAAGCTATCTGCATTTTGTTTTGAAAAACTGTTTGTTTGTTGTTTTTTTTTCCAAACCCGGATGCCTAACTGATTTCATGATGAAAGTGATTGTGGCCGTAGAAAAGTAGATTATTGACTTGAAACCATGGCGAAGCAAAAATGAAAAAGCTAATAATGAGCTTTATGCTTAGCACATTGCATACCTAATACAAGTTTTCAGGCGACCATACAAATTTTACTGTTTTTGAGAGCCTAGCTCATTTAGAACCATTCAAATTTGTTTGATTGACCACCATTGGACCTAACTGCAGTCTAAGAAAAGGATCTTTTCGTATCAGCATTATTTTATACAGATTGTTTTTATTTTGGTTACTGTTTTTGAGAGCCTAGCTCATTTAGAACCATTCAAATTTGTTTGATTGACCACCATTGGACCTAACTGCAGTCTAAGAAAAGGCTGAATCTTTTCCTATCGGCATTATTTTGTACAGATTGTTTTTATTTTGATTTCAGTCTCTACAAAAGCAATCCAAGGTGCAAAGAACATCAAAAGTTTCCTGTTTTCTGCCGTCAACAAAGCTGGCAAGACTGTGAGCGAGGCAGGAGCCAAGATCAAGAAAACTGTCGAGGAAAATGTAAGATACTTTTCTTCTTTGTAAACTTTAATAACTTTTTTTTTTAATTTGATTAAAATATCAATATTAAAAAAATAATCCCAAGGCCAGAAAAGGTAAGGTCTTACCCTGGAAAAATTAAATGTAAATAAAGGCATGTGACATGTTCCCATATACTCTGACTAAATTTTGGTTTGTTCCTGGTATTAAAGATTTGGTTTATTTTGAATAACTCTAAAGATATGTCCACACGTAGGTTACCCTGGAAAAATTAAATGTAAATAAAGGCATGTGACATGTTCCCATATACTCTGACTAAATTTTGGTTTGTTCCTGGTATTAAAGCTTTGGTTTGTTTTGAATAACTCTAAAGCTATGTCCACACGTAGTCGACGCGACGGCCGTCACATCGCATATGTCATCAAGGCTGTGTGGACACAGCGTAATACACTTCTAAATAAAAATGATGGAGATATGAAACAGCCTTACCAAATAGAACCGAAAAATGATCGGTCCTTAAGCTGTGTGGACACAGCGTAATACACTTCTAAATAAAAATGATGGAGATATGAAACAGCCTTACCAAATAGAACCGAAAAATGATCGGTGCTTAGCTAAGGTAAACCCGGTTTTCGGGCAACCAAGCAAAAATGAAAGTGAGAAGGAATCTCCGTTGTTTTTCCAGGACATCCTGGGAAATTTCAACAAGGAAGGTGAGGGAGGCAAGGATAAGGCCAAGCCGGGAGAGGCCGTTCCTCCCTGGGTGGGACATCCCAACCAAGAAAGTCTGAAAGAAGAATGTCTGGCTCTTTCTAAAGTAAGTATGGTATACAGGATGTCCCAATTTTGATCATAAATCCATTTTTCTTGGAACCAGTTTGAATTACGTGTTTCTTTGCTTTACGAGTAGGAGCGCTTTTTTCGACACCAGAAACTTTGATGACAACGTTTGCCCCATATAGAATTTGGATTAAAAAGATTACATTGCAAATACAAATATTATTTTCACAAGACAAAAAATATTAAATATTAAATTTATTAAATAAAAAAGAGATATAGGTAAATATTGAAGAAAAAAATCAACAACAGAAACAGGGTTTCTTTGCTTTACGAGTAGGAGCGCTTTTTTCGACACCAGAAACTTTGATGACAACGTTTGCCCCATATAGAATTTGGATTAAAAATATTACATTGCAAATACAAATATTATTTTCACAAGACAAAAAATTTGGAAATCGTACCTCCATGATAGCATAAAAAGAAATAGGTATGTTGCCAATTTCTATGACATGCTTCATAGAGGAATCAAATATTCACACCTCCTAATATGTCCCAAGAAAACTGTCATACCGCTTACACATTATCATAGTGAATACCTAGATACCTTTAGAAATAGAAAGCATAGAGATATACATAGGTAAGTAGTACTTTTTTGACATTATACATTTTTATACTGTCAAAGTAGAACTCTACTGAATTTCTAGCTTGAAAACAGTTAATATCCCCCGTTAGTCGTCACAATTTCAATACATCATGTGTTTGAGGATCAGAATAGGGGTAATATCTACAAGATATAATATCTTGTTATTTCTTTGATGATTTTGATTTAAATTAGGTATTGTTATGTTTGATTAACATATTATTTATGAAATAAAAAAGAGATATAGGTAAATATTGAAGAAAAAAATCAACAGAGAAGTAGAAAAGTAAGAAAAATTCGAGGAGAATAATGATTTACCAATTTGTTTCATATTCCAGGATAGGAGAAACTTTGTTCGGAGCCCCCCACCCGGGGTGGACTTTGATTTCGATTATGAAGCGCAATATCCTGTAGCTATGGCCGTGTTAGCAGAAGATCCTCTGCTTGAGAAGATGAAGGATGAGCTCGTGCCAAAATTGTAAGAGTCCTTTGTTTTATCCTTAATCATTGTATCCTAACCTGGGGGAGAAGAATAAAACCTAACCTAATCCTGGGTTAAAAGAATAAAGCCTTAAGCTAACTTAACCCTTAGAGGCATAAATACAATCCTCGGAGAAATTTTAAAAGAAAAAGTAAATCAGATCAAACGTATTTTGATTTTACAACTGAATAATTTATTATAATATAGGTAATTTTATTTTGTGAGTTAAAACTTGGTTCAGGTTTAACTCTGGCATCAGGTTTAACTCTGGCATTAACTGGTCAAAATTTATCCATACAAAAGAAGTTTTATCAAAATTTATTTAAGATAAAATAAAATTATATAGGTAGGTACGTATTAATCATTTGAATAAATTTATTCAAATGATTATCTATGATTTTTGTTTAAAATTGATTAAAGTTTTGTTTCTACTTTTTGTTTCAAATTGACTGAAGTTTTGATTCTAATTTTCGTTTCAGATTGAGTGAAGTTTTGTTTCTAATTTTTGTTTCAGATTGAGTGAAGAAACATTCTGGAGGAATTACTTCTACCGAGTCAGCCTAATCTGTCAGGC
Source organism: Diaphorina citri (assembly GCF_000475195.1). Classification (NCBI taxonomy): domain Eukaryota; kingdom Metazoa; phylum Arthropoda; class Insecta; order Hemiptera; family Psyllidae; genus Diaphorina; species Diaphorina citri. Next base: position 135,551 of record NW_007377481.1, on the reverse strand, counting down.
CAACGAGATGGGAGATGAAAGCTCTGAAACTCGTAATAGTACTGAACCCGATTCTACAGGTAACCACGAGTTCGATCTAAAGTGAGGCACCCTGTAGAAACCTTAGGTGTTAGTATTCCTTAATATATCTTCATTTTGCTTCCAATTCTAACGAGGTGGCATTTTTTTAAATCCGCTTTTGCATTAGGCATTTCAGGGACTTTTTTTATTATTAAACTTTTAATTGATTTTTTTTTTTTTTTTTTTTTACAATTAGCCAATGGCTAAGGGCACAAATATGTTGAATCCAAAAGTCTCCAATGCATCACTAAAGTATCTGGAGACAGCACGTTCTGAAATATAAATGTCGAATTGATATTTAAGTTCAAAGTCAGGATAAACCTACCTATATAGAATAGTGGATGTGCTAAAATCACCAAATTTTACTTTCTACACTACATAGTAGATCTTGTTCAAACATTGCTATTTTTTACGAACTGATTATTTTTACTTTCCATTACCGATTTTCTTCTTAATCAAACCGTACCTATTTGGACTTTTATATCTTTATGCTAAATTTTCATTATTAATCGATCTAATCCTAAGTTCTTGGTTATTATGAATAGTTGCACTGACATTAATGTTCTTTTGTATTCTTGTTTCAGCTTGAATTTACATTGAAGATACCCAGTTTATTCAGAAAAAATAGAAAAAATTATTTAATGTCAACTTTACTGAGTTACATAAATGTAACGTTCAAATTTGGATGCAAATTTACATTATTGTCTTTTAATTTCAATGTTATTTAACCAGATTTTTTTGTTCTTTTTTTTTCACAAAAAAACTCTTCAATATTTTTTTCCTCTAAAATATTTTACCTAGTTCATAATTTTCATTTTAATAATTTGAACAGTATTGTTGTTGTTTATTTATTTTAAATTTAAGATGTAGTTTTGTGCAAATATGAGTGAATTAATAATGAATTTTAATTTGTTTATTTTTTGAAAAGTTAATGATGAATCGTTTAATGCTTACCGTGAATGCCCAGAAAGGGTTATTAAAATTGGTTTTGTCATTCCTATTGTATTTTACGAAAATCTTTACTGTTGAGCTCCTAATTCAAACACCCCAGCTCTAGTTGAGGTGGAATTGAGGGATTACAAATTCAATTTCGCGCGTTTAATAATCGGTACAAACATATCGCTCTCAAATTCCTCCAATTGATATTTAAGTTCAAAGTCAGGATAAACCTACCTATATAGAATAGTGGATGTGCTAAAATCACCAAATTTTACTTTCTACACTACATAGTAGATCTTGTTCAAACATTGCTATTTTTTACGAACTGATTATTTTTACTTTCCATTACCGATTTTCTTCTTAATCAAACCGTACCTATTTGGACTTTTATATCTTTATGCTAAATTTTCATTATTAATCGATCTAATCCTAAGTTCTTGGTTATTATGAATAGTTGCACTGACATTAATGTTCTTTTGTATTCTTGTTTCAGCTTGAATTTACATTGAAGATACCCAGTTTATTCAGAAAAAATAGAAAAAATTATTTAATGTCAACTTTACTGAGTTACATAAATGTAACGTTCAAATTTGGATGCAAATTTACATTATTGTCTTTTAATTTCAATGTTATTTAACCAGATTTTTTTGTTCTTTTTTTTTCACAAAAAAACTCTTCAATATTTTTTTCCTCTAAAATATTTTACCTAGTTCATAATTTTCATTTTAATAATTTGAACAGTATTGTTGTTGTTTATTTATTTTAAATTTAAGATGTAGTTTTGTGCAAATATGAGTGAATTAATAATGAATTTTAATTTGTTTATTTTTTGAAAAGTTAATGATGAATCGTTTAATGCTTACCGTGAATGCCCAGAAAGGGTTATTAAAATTGGTTTTGTCATACGTATTGTATTTTACGAAAATCTTTACTGTTGAGCTCCTAATTCAAACACCCCAGCTCTAGTTGAGGTGGAATTGAGGGATTACAAATTCAATTTCGCGCGTTTAATAATCGGTACAAACATATCGCTCTCAAATTCCTCCATATTCATATTTTGATCTCCCTCTCCCTCCCACCCTATGTCCCTCAAGTATCCAATATTGTAATACCCTCTCGCAGTAGATTCACATTTAGCTAATTTGTCTTTCTGATTTACATTTTGACCTTAGATCAGTTTGAGTCTCGATTTTTGAGCCTCAAAGATATGAGATTTTTTTATTTCTTTTTTGAATGGGGGATTTATTTTGATAGATAAATTTGCCGACAGGGTTCGCTAAATAAAGTTACACAAAAAATGTTTGTAGGAGATAACAAACTTTTTGATTGGTCAAATCAAAAAATTAGTTGTCAAACCTTTTTCCTTTTCAGAGTAAAAGAGAGAGAAGTATCGTATTCAATTATGTGACTTTTAATTCAGTCAAATATGGTTGAACCATTGAGATTCCGCTTTGGACGTAAACACTGGGAAATCTCACGATCTCATTGGTTCAGCCATGTTTGACTGAATTTTTGAAATTTGTAATTTATATGCATCAATAAATAATAATTAATCATAACAAAAAACAAAAAATTAAAAACAATAAATAATAACAAACAAAAAAAAATAATTAAAAGTCACAATCGAATACAACTAAGAAGAAGAGAAAGAGAAACCTATACTGATGGAAAATGTAATACTCACAAGGGCTGTCATTGGAGTCGCACTGAATCTGGGCAATCCCATGAGTCCATCCATTCATGATACTCTCATCTGCATCGAACACGGCCGCGAAGCTACCATTCATGATTTTGGGTGACATGGGTGAGTTGGCCAGGAGTAGACTGGACCCAAACAGAGCGTTTCTCCCTTTGGTTTCTGAAAATGTCGGATTCGTGCTTTACAGGCACTGTCGGCAAGGGCCGGTGTTAAAAATGTGACAGGATAATGGTCGTTGAGTAAATGATACGAAAGTTTTATTCTTGAGTAAATGATACGAAAGTTTTATTCTTAGAAATGATAGGATAATAAAATTAGTAATAGAAAGTAAAAATTAACTTTAAAAAATAAAAATATATCTCCTCCTTCCTACACCTATAGCCTTTTTCTAGTTAAATAGGGTCGGCTGCGGCACTGCGTTTAAAGCCGCGAACATTATACACCTGACATCTTCCGTTAAAAAATAAAAATATATAATCTAAATTAAATATATGTAGATATACCTATTACCTCTTTTTTTCTGTGAAAATAATATCTGCTTTTTCCTCTTTCCTAGCACTAATAGTTATAGGTAAAAGCGATTTATTGTATAGCCTAGAATCCTAGAAAACTGCCCCAGCAGTCAGCAGTGACATAAAATGATCGAATCAGAGGAAGATCAACAATAATATTGTAAGATTAAATTCAAATAAATAAATTTTCAATTCTATCAGAAAAGGCAAATCTCCTGTTTATCGTTTCTTCACTGAACAAATTACCATTTTATGGCCCTCATTAAATTTCTACACGGACATCAGTTTTGGACTATCTAAAAAAAAATTGATCTTGAATAGGTTACAGTTACAGCCCTTCTAGACCTTTCTTACACCTCATTTTCCTACGATAATTAAGAATGAAGTCACTTCCAATAAAGAGTCTATTATTATTATTATTCTTATTATAAATATCCCTTGTTTTTATTTTTGTCTTGAAAATTTTCCAGAGGGGAATTTCCGTGGAAACTGGGGGTAAATTTCAAGAAATACACATATAGGTACGAGTAGAAGGTCCATGCAGAAAAGTTGAGCACTCAACAAAAAGCTGTAAGAAGATACAGAAAAGTAGGAGAAAAAAGATTTTCTCTTTGAAACGAATATAGCTTTTATTGGAATCAATTTCAAACAATTCCACAGTACTGGAAGGAAAGGAAAGCAACATATTGATAATTTGATAAATATTAAAACCATAACGAGTGTAAAGAAAAACTGTAGAGGAGAATACAAAAAGCATCTAAAAATACGAACTTAAAACAAAAAAAAAAAAGGTAGCAGTGGTAGCAGTACTTATGAACAAGATAAGAGAAAATTGAATGAGGAAATTCATGGAATTTTGACCAGAATCATTTGCCTTAGATTCCTTGGAGTTCTTGGCCGATTTAAGGATATCAGCAGTTACACTTTTGGGTTTGGTAAAAATAGGCGGATCACTGGCTACTTAAGCCCTATCTATGTTACTGCGACCTAATTATCTAATCAAATCTTTTCTGACGAACAGCTACAATAATATACAATAGGGAGACACTGCACCTACTTCCCGATAAAATGCTCGATAACCATAATTAAAACGAAATCTGGTTTCCGCACATGTGCAGAAGCTTAAAATAGGTTACCATTTTCGTTATGAGAAACGGGGACACGCAGATGTTCAAAATCTCTCTCATCTTAAGGATCCGGAAAACGATAAATATTTTTCCTAAAAATCCAGAGTCTTATTCTAGGACAGAACTTATCAATCCGAACTTTGAAGTTCTCCATTCTGACGTAGAGAAAGAGCTCATACAACTTTTCCTGTACAAAACGAAGCCTTTTTCAAAGGATTTGAGATTACAATACACATTAGGTGACTGACGTAGAGAAAGAGCTCATACAACTTTTCCTGTACAAAACGAAGCCTTTTTCAAAGGATTTGAGATTACAATACACATTAGGTGACATTAGTCAGCACATCTTGATAACTTGGCATTGTTAAATTGCATTAAACATAAGATTTGGAGGGGATTTGGTTACCAAATGTTTCCCGAAGATGCACGAATTCATCCGAATATGTCCCGGAGGCCGTCTCAACATTTCTGAGCTGCGCTTGTAAGCGCTGCGCTCACTTGGACTTCCACATTCTCGACAGACTTCACACAATGGATGGGCGCTCTTTTGGTCTGGTCTTCTCCAACTTTGTGTCTCGGAACGTCTCTGGCGCCGCAGGCGATTTCCTCGTTGAGTCTGGTGTCCACACTGGACGCATCCAACACATCTATGATCGGAATGCTGAGAGATTCTTCTGTTTTGAGTACTGTTTTGGTTTCTGAGCTATGTGGTTCTTTGTTTTCTATCTTGCGAAGGTCTTTGTTAGCTTCTGTCTTGAGATCTGTTTTGACACCAGTTTTGGCATAAGGTTGAGAATCTGCGGGATCACCATTCGTCAATTCGGTCTTTTCTTGGCCTTGTGACAGTTCTGCTTCTGCTGAAAACACATGAAGGTTGAAGATTATTTTTTTAGTTCCCTAAATTTTACTTGGACTCGATCCGTCAAAGTTCGAAGATAATACATCTCTGAGGATAATTAAGCTTGTTTTTTCAATATATTGAGGATAATATTCATCCCTTCAATCTTACCATACTCTTCGAGCTTGTCTTTATCAGAGTTATCAGAAGTAGGAGTAGTATGGGTGCGTGTATTATCGCCGGAGATCAAATCCATCCTGGAATCTAGGGAGAACTGTTTCCCGGACATCAGTATTCCGCGAATCCTGCGTCTCATGGCTGAAATGAAAACACAAATCAGACATTGAAAATTGAAGTTGGGCTCATAGAGCCGATTGAAAAATGAGATATAAACAATTGGAAAAACTTTGAAAGCAAAAGCACTTGAAAAGTAAGACGAAGGAGTAAGTTGAAAAGTAAGACGAAGGAGTAAGTTGAAAAGTAAGACGAAGGAGGACAAGAAGAGGAAGAAGAAGGCGAAAAAGAAGAAGAAACAGAAGAAGAGTAATTTGAAATATGTAGTTAAAATAAACACATGAAAGATTGTCACAAAATGTCTTCTCAATGTGCTAATGCTAAATGTTAGACTGTTGAAGTTGTACTCGCACTGATCTGACTGACGTCTTTTTCATACTTTTATCTGTCCATAAAGTGGAGTAGCTTTTGTCGCCGAATGGAGGGTAAAAGTGTCAGTGAAGTAAAACCGTCAGTGAATTAAAACTGTCAGTGAAGTAAAACTGTCAGTGAAGTATAACCTCTATAAAAGAGAGAGAAGTATCGTATTCAATTATGTGACTTTTAATTCAGTCAAATATGGCTGAACCATTGAGATTCCGCTTTGGACGTAAACACTGCGAAATCTCACGATCTCATTGGTTCAGCCATGTTTGACTGAATTTTTGAAATTTGTAATTTATATGCATCAATAAATAATAATTAATCATAACAAAAAATAATAACAAAAAAACAAAAAAATAAAAACAATAAATAATAACAAACAAACAAACAAAAAAAAAATAATTAAAAGTCACAATCGAATACAACTAAGAAGAAGAGAAAGAGGATCTCATTGGTTCAGCCATGTTTGACTGAATTTTTGAAATTTGTAATTTATATGCATCAATAAATAATAATTAATCATAACAAAAAACAAAAAATTAAAAACAATAAATAATAACAAACAAAAAAAAATAATTAAAAGTCACAATCGAATACAACTAAGAAGAAGAGAAAGAAAAACCTATACTGATGGAAAATGTAATACTCACAAGGGCTGTCATTGGAGTCGCACTGAATCTGGGCAATCCCATGAGTCCATCCATTCATGATACTCTCATCTGCATCGAACACGGCCGCGAAGCTACCATTCATGATTTTGGGTGACATGGGTGAGTTGGCCAGGAGTAGACTGGACCCAAACAGAGCGTTTCTCCCTTTGGTTTCTGAAAATGTCGGATTCGTGCTTTACAGGCACTGTCGGCAAGGGCCGGTGTTAAAAATGTGACAGGATAATGGTCGTTGAGTAAATGATACGAAAGTTTTATTCTTGAGTAAATGATACGAAAGTTTTATTCTTAGAAATGATAGGATAATAAAATTAGTAATAGAAAGTAAAAATTAACTTTAAAAAATAAAAATATATCTCCTCCTTCCTACACCTATAGCCTTTTTCTAGTTAAATAGGGTCGGCTGCGGCACTGCGTTTAAAGCCGCGAACATTATACACCTGACATCTTCCGTTAAAAAATAAAAATATATAATCTAAATTAAATATATGTAGATATACCTATTACCTCTTTTTTTCTGTGAAAATAATATCTGCTTTTTCCTCTTTCCTAGCACTAATAGTTATAGGTAAAAGCGATTTATTGTATAGCCTAGAATCCTAGAAAACTGCCCCAGCAGTCAGCAGTGACATAAAATGATCGAATCAGAGGAAGATCAACAATAATATTGTAAGATTAAATTCAAATAAATAAATTTTCAATTCTATCAGAAAAGGAAAAAAAACTGTTGGTATAAAGGATTTCCTAGATGGCTTATTTGATTAGGTATTTGTTGAATATCCGGAGATGGAAATTACATTTCCCACAATTTATTCACCTAACACTGTGATAATACGCATAACTTCTTACCTTTCAAAGGAACTCTCGTTCTCTTGGTAACTTGGACTCTCTGAGTTTCTTCAGCAAGTTCGGCCAATATTTCCGTTGCGGTATTTCGGATCTCATTCCAATCTCGAGTTATATCATCATTGGTCGTTCTCTGCGAAGTGACCGTGAAACGAATCACGTATTTATCTGCAAAGGATTTTTCAGCAAGTATGAGAGGTCAAAGTCAAAGTGTTACAACTGTTGGCATATACTAGTAATGGGACTTTTCAGTCTTCTTAGGACAGTGTAAAGCAGCGCGTAAACTTATACGTCCCGTCTCCGTCCCGACTAGGTTGTTTCATTAAGTCGGGACGAACACGGAATGGGGACGGGACGTATAAGACCGCGATTTACGAAGTCGGAGTTGGCCTCAATTCTGAATTGAACTGGGTATTAAGTTAGTATAGCTCAATCCTAAATTAATCAACATTGTGATTTGGTAAGTGTGCGTGCTGTTAACACAGTAATAAAAAAATGGTGCTTTTATACACTGCTCGAATAGGACTAAGCGTCCCTTTACCTTAGCAGGCTACTAGGTACTATCTACAATATCTACATTCTACAACATAAGTACAATTGTGGTCAAAATCTCCAACAATTTTGATAGTAAAAATAACAACAACTGTCAGACTGAGGCAAGCCGCCTTGCAGCGATTTTGTGGCTTACAGTAAAATTTTGTGCCCTACCTAACCCTTGGATCCTCAAAGAAGCCGGAACGCAATGGAGACGTCCCTTGCTGTTGAGTCTCTTCAGCAGTTTCTCCGTCAAAATGTTTTCCCCTAGCAGTCGAATCACGACCATTCCCAAATGACGAGCGGCAGGAATCTCAAATCTAGGGTCTCCGAGAACCAGAGCTTCGAACTTCTGAGCCAGACGGACGCTCTGAAATTTTGGAAAATAAGAAAGTATAAAATTTGGAAAATTTGTTTGTAACTTCATTTTGTAAAATCCTAAACCTTTAACTATCATTGCAGTGCCTAAACAACAGTAACTATCAACAACCAGAAAGGCCGGAAGTGCCAGACCAGAAAAAATCTGTTAGAAAATCCTTTGGGAGGCAAAAAGCTAGATTCTGATAGATTACCACAAAGGTAGGGGGTCAAAAATCAAATCTTTACCTCTCTGATGTGTTTCTGCAAACCTTTGATTCCGAAATTTCGAATGACAAACCACAGCTTCAAAGCTCTGAATCTTTTGCTCAGTGGAATTTGCCAGTGCTGAAAAGGAAAATAAATGAAAATGTAATTTATTGGTTTACTAGCCTTTTACAGCGATCCCATTTGTATAGTTCCTTAGATTGTCCCCACCTACGGATTTCGCAAGATTCATTTAAGATTACTTACCATGTAATCAATTGCCAGACCTGAAAGAAAATGAAATGACGTAATTAGTGGACTAGTGGAGTAACCAAGTTAAACAATTCTCAGACCTTGGTTTTATTGAGTTAAAACTTGGACCTTGCACTTCGTGAGCCAAATCAAGTATGCCGGGAGGTCGCGCGACCGTCAATAGATCGGTTTTGCGGCACTATCTCGTCTTAAATTAATAAAATAATAATAAGGGCCACTCACCCGAATTTTCATGTCTAAGGTAGAGGGGCTCCACATTGAACGTTCTGTGCAAGGCGCCACTGTTTTTCACCCTGTAATGTGGATTTAATTAGAACTAATAAAATAGCTACTAATGCTTTCATTACAATAAAAAAAGGTAAATTACCCCGAAGTCCCATTTGTATCACTAATATCATTATTCCTCAAAATTTACCAAATCATCGCTAAATAAAAAGAAAAAAGAATGCCAACGTTACGTGGTGTTCCCAAGCGGTCACCCATCCAAGTACTATCCACGCTCAACGTTGCTTAACTTCAGTGATCGGACGAGAACTGGTGTATTCAACGTGATATGAACGTTGGCGAAGTTTGACTGACGTGAAGCTAAGATATAGACTCAATAGTTGCACCTATGTATTATTATCTTGTTATCATCTTATCATTAGATTTTAGTATAAATGTCTTTTCTTTGTGTTACTATATCACAACTTTGGTGCTCACTGCAGCATTGTAGAAAGTACTATCCACGCTCAACGTTGCTTAACTTCAGTGATCGGACGAGAACTGGTGTATTCAACGTGATATGAACGTTGGCGAAGTTTGCCTGACGTGAAGCTAAGATATAGACTCAATAGTTGCACCTATGTATTATTATCTTGTTATCATCATCTTATCATTAGATTTTAGTATAACGTCACTGATAGCATCACCGATAGAACTTTTAGGGTGTGGTTATGTACCGGGTTGAGATGAGCTCGGACGAGGTGAGATAGGACATTGTTTCTACAGTTTTGCATTGGAGTGGTAACTTAAGCAAGGATAGCGTGGGATTGTTGCATTTCAGGTTTAATTCTGGTCAAAATTTATCCACACAAAAGAAGTTTTATCAAAATTTATTTAAGATAAAATAAAATTATATAGGTAGGTACGTATTAATCATTTGAATAAATTTATTCAAATGATTATCTATGATTTTTGTTTAAAATTGATTAAAGTTTTGTTTCTACTTTTTGTTTCAAATTGACTGAAGTTTTGATTCTAATTTTCGTTTCAGATTGAGTGAAGTTTTGTTTCTAATTTTTGTTTCAGATTGAGTGAAGAAACATTCTGGAGGAATTACTTCTACCGAGTCAGCCTAATCTGTCAGGCCAACGAGATGGGAGATGAAAGCTCTGAAACTCGTAATAGTACTGAACCCGATTCTACAGGTAACCACGAGTTCGATCTAAAGTGAGGCACCCTGTAGAAACCTTAGGTGTTAGTATTCCTTAATATATCTTCATTTTGCTTCCAATTCTAACGAGGTGGCATTTTTTTAAATCCGCTTTTGCATTAGGCATTTCAGGGACTTTTTTTATTATTAAACTTTTAATTGATTTTTTTTTTTTTTTTTTTTTACAATTAGCCAATGGCTAAGGGCACAAATATGTTGAATCCAAAAGTCTCCAATGCATCACTAAAGTATCTGGAGACAGCACGTTCTGAAATATAAATGTCGAATTGATATTTAAGTTCAAAGTCAGGATAAACCTACCTATATAGAATAGTGGATGTGCTAAAATCACCAAATTTTACTTTCTACACTACATAGTAGATCTTGTTCAAACATTGCTATTTTTTACGAACTGATTATTTTTACTTTCCATTACCGATTTTCTTCTTAATCAAACCGTACCTATTTGGACTTTTATATCTTTATGCTAAATTTTCATTATTAATCGATCTAATCCTAAGTTCTTGGTTATTATGAATAGTTGCACTGACATTAATGTTCTTTTGTATTCTTGTTTCAGCTTGAATTTACATTGAAGATACCCAGTTTATTCAGAAAAAATAGAAAAAATTATTTAATGTCAACTTTACTGAGTTACATAAATGTAACGTTCAAATTTGGATGCAAATTTACATTATTGTCTTTTAATTTCAATGTTATTTAACCAGATTTTTTTGTTCTTTTTTTTTCACAAAAAAACTCTTCAATATTTTTTTCCTCTAAAATATTTTACCTAGTTCATAATTTTCATTTTAATAATTTGAACAGTATTGTTGTTGTTTATTTATTTTAAATTTAAGATGTAGTTTTGTGCAAATATGAGTGAATTAATAATGAATTTTAATTTGTTTATTTTTTGAAAAGTTAATGATGAATCGTTTAATGCTTACCGTGAATGCCCAGAAAGGGTTATTAAAATTGGTTTTGTCATACGTATTGTATTTTACGAAAATCTTTACTGTTGAGCTCCTAATTCAAACACCCCAGCTCTAGTTGAGGTGGAATCGAGGGATTACAAATTACAATTTCGCGCGTTTTATAATCGGTACAAACATATCGCTCTCAAATTCCTCCCTATTCATATTTTGATCTCCCTCTCCCTCCCACCCTATGTCCCTCAAGTATCCAATATTGTAATACCCTCTCGCAGTAGATTCACATTTAGCTAATTTGTCTTTCTGATTTACATTTTGACCTTAGATCAGTTTGAGTCTCGATTTTTGAGCCTCAAAGATATGAGATTTTTTTATTTCTTTTTTGAATGGGGGATTTATTTTGATAGATAAATTTGCCGACAGGGTTCGCTAAATAAAGTTACACAAAAAATGTTTGTAGGAGATAACAAACTTTTTGATTGGTCAAATCAAAAAATTAGTTGTCAAACCTTTTTCCTTTTCAGAGAACTGATCTAAGGTCGAACAGAAATCACACGAAATAAAATTCCCGTTTTTAAACAAAACCTTATTAATATTAATTACCTAATTATAAAAACTAACTAAAATTATCAAATTTCGAGAGATCTTGAAATCAAGTGGATGACTTGATCTGTCTATAGTCCAGGGCTGTTCAATAAAATAATTAAATGAGCCACTGCTGTACATTAAGAAAAAAATTTATTGCTATATGATAAATACTTTTTTTCTTTTGGATAAATACTTTTTCCTTTACAATTCATATTGCGAGAAAATGTAAAGTACTTAAACGAATCACGTATTTATCTGCAAAGGATTTTTCAGCAAGTATGAGAGGTCAAAGTCAAAGTGTTACAACTGTTGGCATATACTAGTAATGGGACTTTTCAGTCTTCTTAGGACAGTGTAAAGCAGCGCGTAAACTTATCCACATTTTTTTTTTTTTTTTTTTTTTTTTTTTTTTTTAGCAAGGCTCTTTTTAACTACTTACCTAAATTGAACAGCCCTTCTCAAGTCAGAATAAAGGCTTGATTTGAGTTCTTACCTTATATTATTTAGATATTTACGTTTACCTACTTGTTTTTATTGGTTATATTGATTAAAGATACCAGAGCAAACTTGGAAAAATATAAAAGAATTATTATTTAAATTTGAAAATGTAAACTCACGAAGGTGACTTTCAGAAGATTTCGCTGGATGAAATGTTTTCTGCTCCAAAAGCTGATTCTGAATTCCTTGTAAATAATTTTCGAAGACTTACGGAGTATATTGATGCTTATTTCTAAGAATAAACGTATTGTTATTTGTTTAATAATCAACATTGATGCATGTAAAATTTTCTGATCAGGTGGTTTAAACAGGGTGGCACAAGAAGGAAAAAATACCAATCTACTCTTAATAAAATTAACTTGAATTTTGTGAATTCACAATGACACCCATTCAAATTAATTTAGATCTGTGAGACCTACAATTTGACTAGGTATACATACATGCATTAAAAAGTCTCGAAACTTTTAAAACTTGAAAATGTCTATTAGAAGTCGAAGTTGCGTATTTTTTCCATGCCACCCTGTCTTTTCCTTTCATTTCATTCCATAGGCAAAAAGATCGTCGTTTTACAAATTTACATTTGGTATAACAAATCTCCTGTTTATCGTTTCTTCACTGAACAAATTACCATTTTATGGCCCTCATTAAATTTCTACACGGACATCAGTTTTGGACTACCTATCTAACGAATCACGTATTTATCTGCAAAGGATTTTTCAGCAAGTATGAGAGGTCAAAGTCAAAGTGTTACAACTGTTGGCATATACTAGTACTAGTAATGGGACTTTTCAGTCTTCTTAGGACAGTATAAAACAGCGCGTAAACTTAAACGTCCCGTCTCCGTCCCGACTAGGTTGTTTCATTAAGTCGGGACGAACACGGAATGGGGACGGGACGTATAAGACCGCGATTTACGAAGTCGGAGTTGGCCTCAATTCTGAATTGAACTGGGTATTAAGTTAGTATAGCTCAATCCTAAATTAATCAACATTGTGATTTGGTAAGTGTGCGTGCTGTTAACACAGTAATAAAAAAATGGTGCTTTTATACACTGCTCGAATAGGACTAAGCGTCCCTTTACCTTAGCAGGCTACTAGGTACTATCTACAATATCTACATTCTACAACATAAGTACAATTGTGGTCAAAATCTCCAACAATTTTGATAGTAAAAATAACAACAACTGTCAGACTGAGGCAAGCCGCCTTGCAGCGATTTTGTGGCTTACAGTAAAATTTTGTGCCCTACCTAACCCTTGGATCCTCAAAGAAGCCGGAACGCAATGGAGACGTCCCTTGCTGTTGAGTCTCTTCAGCAGTTTCTCCGTCAAAATGTTTTCCCCTAGCAGTCGAATCACGACCATTCCCAAATGACGAGCGGCAGGAATCTCAAATCTAGGGTCTCCGAGAACCAGAGCTTCGAACTTCTGAGCCAGACGGACGCTCTGAAATTTTGGAAAATAAGAAAGTATAAAATTTGGAAAATTTGTTTGTAACTTCATTTTGTAAAATCCTAAACCTTTAACTATCATTGCAGTGCCTAAACAACAGTAACTATCAACAACCAGAAAGGCCGGAAGTGCCAGACCAGAAAAAATCTGTTAGAAAATCCTTTGGGAGGCAAAAAGCTAGATTCTGATAGATTACTACAAAGGTAGGGGGTCAAAAATCAAAATAAAAAGAAGATAGGTTGGTACTCACAAAGAATGGTATCAAATGTTTCTTCTTGTCTCTTTCGATGGCCTCAATTAGTTTATCTCCCCTCAGACTCAGCTTATCGTCGCTCTCAATGTATCTCATATTGACCAAACCAATCAGCCCTGCCTTCTCCACAGATGAATGAGCCTGGAATCAAACGGGGAAGTAAGCAACGTTGGGTTTGGTTGGTAAATGGAAAGGTGACTAGAAAGAGTTAAGTGCTGCTGACCGATTTGGGATGGTTAGTGATAATCAAGGCATACCTGTCATTAAGGATAAGCTGTCCAGATTATTTTAGTTTTTAATTTCTTATGATAGCTTTAACTCTTTGTCTAAGGAGAATTCCTACACCCAAGGAGCATCAACTCATCAAGTAATGGCTTCGGAGAAAACATGGCTTATAGCCGCGGTTGCACGATTAAAAAGATAATTAACTCTTTTATGTCATCTTTGGGGAAATGAGAAAGATTTTAAGATATCTCTAGAAAAGAATTTTGTTCCGCAAGCGGCAGTTAACGGTATTATTTAGGAAAATGCTTCCGGAATTGTTTCACTAAGGCCAGCCACTCACTATGAGATAAACCTGACAGGCGGACCTGATCAGGTGTACCTACCTGTCAGATCTATCTAATAGTGAGTGGCTGGCCTCATACATTTCAAACTTCTTACCTGGTCAGAGCAGTATGCCACGAGACGACTGTTGATTTCAGCATGTTCCAGTTCTGGATGGCTTTGCTGATATTTCCTTATGGCTTCAGTCCTTCCAGCTAGGAGGCAGATGAGGGTAGACTCACTTGCAGTTGTCTGAAACGTGATGAAAGTTAGCAGTTTCAAGAACCCAAAGCTAAACCAATAATAAAATACATAAAGATAGTATCGATAAATGACAGCTGAGAATTTCTTTCGTCCTTCCTTTCTTTTTACTCTTCTTTATTCCTACCTTTTATATTATTTCTTTCTTAATTAATTTCCTCTCTTTCTTCCTTATGTCTCTTCCTTCCTTTTTATTTTTCTTTATTAATTCCGTTTATATAATTTCTTTCTTTATTAGTTTGGTCTCTCTTTCTTCCTTTTTATTTTCCTTATCCCTTCTTTTTATATCTGATTTCCTTTTCCTTTGTGAGTTCTTCCCATTTCTTTGACCTCCCTGCTCTCCTTGCACTCAACTCATAATCACCTGCAAGACACCGCCTCCAGGACTATCCACCTTGGTATGAAGAAATTCCTCAGGTAGACCAATCATCTTGCCTAGCCAGTTCATGGTGATGATTTCCAGCTCGGTGCAAGCCGGACTACTCGCCTGAAATGAAATTTTCGTCACAAGTCACGTTCGCGTTGTTGCATCGACGATTTTGATATCCTTAAATTCCATGCTCATTTGGGAAACAAGAATTTTCAAATCTAAAAACACTTTGTAAAAATGCATACTTTTCTATACTTACTAAAACATGATTATGTAGTTTGTATACCTAGGTAGTATTGGCTGGATCTTGATTGTGATCATTTTATTTTCAAACCTGACCGGAACCGGGATTAGGCATTTTAAAATTCAGATTATGTTTAACGCAATCAGGATAGAGAATAGTCCGCTACTATTCGCATAAGGATTGTGAAAAGCTACGTAGATACTCCGTTCTCACCCATGTAAATCCGAGACAGTTGATGGCATCGGACAACATATCACCAAGAAGGGAAGGGTAGGAATTCAGAGCTGGGAAGTACGCGTGCATGTAGGGTGATTGCCAGTGAGTTATCTGAAAGCCATTACAATAGAGTTGAAATTAATTTAAATATAGTTACTGGAAGAAAATTGTATTGTGGAACTTTGTTAAGTAGTTTAGTATTTTAGTAACCAGTTTCCATTTTTCTCAATAAAAATAAAGCCTTTGACCAAGTTTTTGTTTGAAGCTTTGTAGTAAATCCAAAGGAATGCCTTCAAAATTGTTCTCTACAACGACAAGTGGGTATTTTATTATGGTATTTTTTCTAACCCTCTGTCCCGGCGGCAATGTTTAAAATTTATTTTATATTTATTTTTGTTTGCTTTGTAATTCGCTTGTTTGTGATATCTAATATAAATGAAAAGTATAATATAAACGTGCAAACTCGAGATAAAAAATAAAAAAAATGAATTCAGTTTGTACAAGTTGCCGAAAAAAAAATAATCAAATTTTCGAATTTCCCGCCAACTTTACACGCTTATGAAGGCTGTGTTAAGTTACTACATCATTTTCCACACGCCAAGAAAAGACGAGAATGGCCTATCTCAACCCGGTACATAACCACACCCTTATGATACCTAGCAGACACCTGATTCAAGTTTACAAATTAACAGGTAATCAAATCCAGTTACCTATAACACGGACTCTATGGCGTGACGTCAAAGTTCACGATTTACCGGCATTTTTTTAATCGATTTATCTCGGGATCTAGAAGTCGTAGAAGAAAAAGAAAAATTCTGCTGGTCCTTATTTTTCCTGCTCTATGACTTTGAAACACCACCCAAGTAAGCGCAACTGATCTATTAGGGTGTGCCTAATTAGAAGACTTACCCCTGGCATGATAACTTTCTCGATATCGCCCATAATGGTGTCCCATTTTTCCGGCTCTACAGGGGCGGATTCCGGGACCAAACTGCGCAAATATCCCGGCTTCACATCGGGATAGACACGACGGTCCCTGATATTTTCCAGGTAGTCCGCGATATAGTCCACCATTTCCTTGCCTGGGATTGTTACAGATGAAGAAATTCACATTGTTAAAATGAAGACCTAAAACTCCCAATCAAAGGGTAGGTGCAGAACAACTCGGGTGGAATGAATCTCTTCTGATGTTCCCGATAGATCAAGAAAAAACAAGTTTTGGAGCCTTCCTATAGAACACTTAAAAAAAAAAAAAAAAATCCGTGTATGTCAAGATCTGCAGCTTGCCTTGAAGTCTTTAAACCATCCGAACAATTTTCACGTTCGAAAAGAAAATTTCTGTCTAAAATGGAGTTTCACCAAAGTAACCCCCATGTCAATAGAACCCTACCATACGTTAGTTTCTAAAAAACAAAGTAAAAAAATAAGGGTTAAGTAACAATTACTTTGGTTAATATCTGGATGGGTGACTATCCGATTTTTACCAAATCGTTACAGTCGCGTCTTTGGACCATACCAGGATATTATACCAAATTTCATCCCATTACGACAAACCGTTCTTGAGATATTTTGTATACAACTTTTTCCCATTTAAACCTGTAGTACGTACGTACAGACCATTGGCTAAAAACCACTTTTTTAATCCGATTTTTACCAAATCGTTACAGTCGCGTCTTTGGACCATACCAGGATATTATACCAAATTTCATCCCATTACGACAAACCGTTCATGAGATATTTTGTATACAACTTTTTACTTTTTCCCATTTAAACATGTAGTACGTACATTACGTACGTACCTACGTACGTACAGACCATGGACTAAAAACCACTTTTTTGGAATCAGGGGACCCCAAAACGGATTTTTCTACCCATTTCCCGATTTTGAAAATTTGGACCGATTGCAATACTTTCTCATTACCTTGTATAGGTTCCCTATACGTAAAGGTAATAGAAAGTAAAAAATAGTACCTATGGAAAAAGTAATTCCCTTTCTGCATACAAAATCCCGGTTTACAACCGGCATCGCGGGACAATACTGTAATAAAGTATACAATAAGTAATACTAATATACTACACACATTAAATTTATTCATTCATGCTCACCTAATCAAATCAAATGAGATTCTCTCGGTAATAAAATCAAATTCCCATGTACCTATTTACTAGAGGTACCTATATTGTGATACCTATTTTACTACTGGCATATTGAGTGCTTCCCTAAACCCTAGTACAGATCCGAAAATCTTTGTTTCTGTCGGGAATCAAAACCGGAATTTCCGGATGCAAAAATTTGTGACACCCATTAATTCTCATAATTATACGAGTTCTCATTTTACCAAAATTTCCACCACAGAACTATTAACCATCACCTGAGTGAAAGGTATGCCTAGCTGATGACTTCCGATAAGAACGAAACGCGTCCTAGGCTGATCGAAATTTTTAACCCAAGATTTTGTAAGAAACACAAGTCCAAACTATTGGTACATATTACTTACCCTCTAAACGTTGCCTGTCTCTCTTCGGATGAAGAAATATAAGCCTTAGATCAAAGAAAGAAAACACTGGGGGACAAAATGAGGTCTACCTAGTGACTGAGAAAAATCATTCGATTTGATTCCTATTTATTCAAATTAAATTTATGACAGTGCTAGAAAATTTATAGTACGCACATTGATTAACCCTTGTTTGGCGAGGTATCTTTCTAGGTGTTATTTATTATAATTTTTTAGTTTTCTACCAGAAATATAGTAAGACAAAAAGGGTGAGAAAAGAAAAGAGATTCAAAAGCTCTTTGTGGATGTGCCAAAATTGACTCATTTTTAATACATACCTAGATGAGTTGGAGAGAGAGAGTATAAGATGAGATAATGTTTACCTACCATGCTGGCACCGGTCGCTATGCGCATTTATATGTCATAGCTACTCATTTTCCTCACGAGGCTGAGTGGTCCCCGCAATACCCAGTCACGGAATCAATCATTTGGATGATACAAATTTCTTGACCCCGCCGGGAATCGAACCCGGGTCTCCCGGGTGCAAGGCGAGCGCAGTGACCACTACGCCATGGGAGCTAGAGAGTATAAGATGAGATAAAATTTTCAGATTTGCCGAAGCTAATAAGGAAGGGATAGAAGGATAGAAATGAGAATTAGTGGATGTGCCCTTTTTGCTGAAGGAAGAGTGGTAAGGAAAAAAGAGATTTTAATATTCTTAGTGGATATGCCAATTTTTCTAATTCTTAAGAAGAGCTGATAGGATGCGAAACGAATATTTTCAACGATTACGACGCAAAATTAATATTTCAGCATTCAGCCTCAAAGAGTAAATCGAAAATTTGAATTTCAAACTAAAGTATGTTTTCAGGGGGGAAAAATCGGAGGAAATAAAACACTTTGGTTCTCTATTTTAGTGGATGTGGCGAAACTACCATATATTTATCTAATACCTACAAGAATGACAGGTATCAGAGGTATTTTTCTGCTCTGAGGGTTAACAACAAAGATTTTACCTAGGCTTAGGCAAATAACCAATGTGATAAGAATTGTTCGGATTCCGGGACCAAACTGCGCAAATATCCCGGCTTCACATCGGGATAGACACGACGGTCCCTGATATTTTCCAGGTAGTCCGCGATGTAGTCCACCATTTCCTTGCCTGGGATTGTTACAGACGAAGAAATTCACATTGTTAAAATGAAGACCTAAAACTCCCAATCAAAGGGTAGAATGAATCTCTTCTGGTGTTCCCGATATAGATCAGCAAAAAACAAGTTTTGGAGCCTTCCTCTGGAACACTTAAAAAAAAAATCCGTGTATGTCAAGATCTGCAGCTTGCCTTGAAGTCTTTAAACTTAAACCATCCGAACAATTTTCACGTTCGAAAAGAAAATTTCTGTATAAAATGGAGTTTCACCAAAGTAACCCCCATGTCAATAGAACCCTACCATACGTTAGTTTCTAAAAAACAAAGTAAAAAAATAAGGGTTAAGTAACAATTACTTTGGTTAATATCTGGATGGGTGACTATCCGATTTTTACCAAATCGTTACAGTCGCGTCTTTGGACCATACCAGGATATTATACCAAATTTCATCCCATTACGACAAACCGTTCTTGAGATATTTTGTATACAACTTTTTCCCATTTAAACCTGTAGTACGTACGTACAGACCATTGGCTAAAAACCACTTTTTTAGAATCAGGGGACCCCAAAACGGATATTTCTACCCATTTCCCGATTTTGAAAATTTGGACCGATTGCAATACTTTCTCATTACCTTGTATAGGTTCCCTATACGTAAAGGTAATAGAAAGTAAAAAATAGTACCTATGGAAAAAGTAATTCCCTTTCTGCATACAAAATCCCGGTTTACAACCGGCATCGCGGGACAATACTGTAATAAAGTATACAATAAGTAATACTAATATACTACACACATTAAATTTATTCATTCATGCTCACCTAATCAAATCAAATGAGATTCTCTCGGTAATAAAATCAAATTCCCATGTACCTATTTACTAGAGGTACCTATATTGTGATACCTATTTTCTCCATATTGGGTTCTCATAAGATTAGGGAGTGTAATATAAAACACATAAATATCAATATAAACATCGAACGGCCAGAAAGCTTCTGTTTCTTTCCACTGTGTGGGATGTTTTTCCTGTGTTGCTGTGGGATGTTTGTTTCTTTTCTGTTTTTTTTTCTAGTGGAAAAGCAAGCACAAACACCAATTATTTGATGGAACCTACTCCTATAATTACAGGCAATAATTATTAAGTATCTATTACTCGTATAGGTAATTAATTATCAGCTGTAATAATAGGAGTACTTGGGTATCTTTAAATTACTATCCGATAAAGCTTCCAGTCTTGGCACTGTGTTGGGATTATGATCTGCATTGTGTTAAGAGTTGGCAGCAACTTGCGTAGACCCCAAATGTCACGGCCGATGTGCCCTTCACTATTGAATAAATCCCTACAAACCATCAATCAAGTTTCAAATTAGAATTTGGTTTGGAATCGGGCACCATCCGATTGCTCCGAAAATTCCAATGGATACCGATTCTGTGCGGAAAATTAAGATGTATACCGATTTTCTTTGAATGTTTCATGGGATTCAGAGAAAAATGTGTGGTTCATAATTTCGTGGAAACATTATAAGATACATTGCTTTATTACAAACTTCCTATTCGGTTTTTGGTAAAAGTTATAGATAAAATAAAGACTAGCTATGTGAGATTTTTATTAGATTCACGCGTGTTCACAATTTCTAATTGGGTTATTCACTTATTACCTTAATTTTTATTACAACGCAATGGAATGGGTACTATGCAGTTTTGAAAATTTGGACCGATTGCAATACTTTCTCATTACCTTGTATAGGTTCCCTATACGTAAAGGTAATAGAAAGTAAAAAATAGTATGGAAAAAGTAATTCCCTTTCTGCATACAAAATCCCGGTTTACAACCGGCATCGCGGGACAAAACTGTAATAAAGTATACAATAAATAATACTAATATACCTACTACACACATTAAATTTATTCATTCATGTTCACCTAATCAAATCAAATGAGATTCTCTCGGTAATAAAATCAAAAGTCCCATGTATTTACTAGAGGTACCTATATTGTGATACCTATTTTCTCCATATTGGGTTCTCATAAAATTAGGGAGTGTAATATAAAACACATAAATATCAATATAAACATCGAACGGCCAGAAAGCTTCTGTTTCTTTCCACTGTGTGGGATGTTTTTCCTGTGTTGCTGTGGGATGTTTGTTTCTTTTCTGTTTTCTCATAAGATTAGGGAGTGTAATATAAAACACATAAATATCAATATAAACATCGAACGGCCAGAAAGCTTCTGTTTCTTTCCACTGTGGGATGTTTTTCCTGTGTTGCTGTGGGATGTTTGTTTCTTTTCTGTGTTTTTCTAGTGGAAAAGCAAGCACAAACACCAATTATTTGATGGAACCTACTCCTATAATTACAGGCAATAATTATTAAGTATCTATTACTCGTATAGGTAATTAATTATCAGCTGTAATAATAGGAGTACTTGGGTATCTTTAAATTACTATCCGATAAAGCTTCCAGTCTTGGCACTGTGTTGGGATTATGATCTGCATTGTGTTAAGAGTTGGCAGCAACTTATGTAGACCCCAAATGTCACGGCCGATGTGCCCTTCACTATTGAATAAATCCCTACAAATCATCAATCAAGTTTCAAATTAGAATTTGGTTTGGAATCGGGCACCATCCGATTGCTCCGAAAATTCCTATGGATAATGATTCTGTGCGGAAAATTAAGATGTATACCGATTTACCGATTTTCTTTGAATGTTTCATGGGATTCAGAGAAAAATGTGTGGTTCATAATTTCGTGGAAACCCTTCTGACAATATACAGTCTAACTCTGCAGAATAACATTCAGCAACAGCGCAGGCATGGCCAAACTTTTTGCGAGAAGTTCGACTTTGAATTTGAAAATTTTTCTATGATTGACTCCCAATTTTCTCGTCCATGATAGCAAATCGACCTGTCGATCACGATCGATGCGTTGCCCATGTCTGGACTATAAAATGAAGAACTGCAGGAGAACAAAAAGTTGCCCCTCTGTCTGAACTTCAAAATCTTTGTTTGACGGACGGACAAACGGACTACAAGCTACAAAACCGGACTACAAAAAGAGCTACAGGATAGAAATCGTACAGACTACGTACCTCGCCTACGGTATTCCTCCACGTCCATTTTGAATTACTTCTGCTGTCTGAAGATCTGGGATTATGCCTGAAAAACAGTAGGTAGACAATTCAAAAGTTTTCACTAGATGAATTCGCGTATTACCATGCACGTGAGCAAAATGCGATTTTGCACTTTTTCTTACCAACTTGAAAAACGATCTCTCACCGATACCAAAAAAACAAAATATCAAAAACGATTCTTTCTATTTTTCAGGTTATTTGTCAGATTTTCTCTTTATTTTCACCACAAAATCCAATTCTTCGAGTTTGAATTTGCAATTTTCACCACCAAATCGAACTTTTTGAGTTTGAATTTGCAAACTTTTGCCTACTAGGACGCAATGGGAGTGATGGAAAATTTCACCACAAAATCCAATTCTTCGAGTTTGAATTTGCAATTTTCACCACCAAATCGAACTTTTTGAGTTTGAATTTGCAAACTTTTGCATACTAGGACGCAATGGGAGTGATGGAAAACTGAGGAGACCAAGTCAAATTGTAAGCCGTAAGCAAGACTAAAAATATGAGATATTGGATATCCACGATAATCCGTATTGAATCCTTACAAATTCCAACACACTCCGACGATCATTGATTTGGGAGGTGTGAAGAACTTCATTTGAATAAAAACGAAAATTCTTTTTATCTAGGCTAGTATATGTATTTCAAATTCAGGTTAAAAGCTAGAATATTATGTGTGTTTTTTATCCGTATAGAACTGAGAAATTCTTTAAAAATAAGAATAGGTATCTAACAGGAGTAAATAAAATGAAAATTTAAATAAATACTCGTACAAAACGGTAGAGCATTGTTTTCCTTTTCTGGGAATTCCTTTACGAGTGAGGCATATTTGGGTAGATTTTAAGGAGTAAATAAAATGAAAATTTAAATAAATACTCGTACAAAACGGTAGAGCATTGTTTTCCTTTTCTGGGAATTCCTTTACGAGTGAAGCATGTAGATTTTAACTTGAAGAATGGTTTAGATAAGGTTCACAATATTCTTGGCACTCTTTCAAGTGTGGATTCAACATTTGTAGTGTACTCCTAGTTAGTATTGCTCCTATCAGACTAATAAGACAATAAGAGTATTAGATAGCATCTCATCATCAACAAAGGCACAGCTGACGTACCAAACTCAACTCATTAAATCTCCTATAAAATCAAGTCCCTGTTAGCACAAGGTAGATTTTTCACTCAACAGGTTTCCCAGCTTTCTCAGCAAAGTGTGTATCATCAACAAAGGCACAGCTGACGTACCAAACTCAACTCATTAAATCTCCTATAAAATCAAGTCCCTGTTAGCACAAGGTAGATTTTCCACTCAACAGGTTTCCCAGCTTTCTCAGCAAAGTGTGTTGATAAATGATAAATGGGGCAATCTCGTGATTGTCTCCTCCCATGTGAGACCAGATTGAGTGATGATGATTAAATTCAACAAATAGAAACTCAAACATAATGTCTAAATTCTCTAGTTGCTGCGAAACAATTTTCTTTAAGTGATTTGAAAGAAAAAATACTGTCGCATCTTGAGAACCAGGTGTGAAACATTTTTAATGGAGGTTCTGGAGCCATTATCCCCCTCTCCATTCCGCTTACTTGAAGGGAAAAGTTGATTTCTTTAATAGTATTTATTTTTATTTCTTTTAGATTGGTACCTTTATGTACATCCAGTCTTACAATTAAAGTTGTATTTAATGACTTGCACTAGATGTTGGTAGATATTTTATCTATTTTCCTCTGTGTTTACTAGTTCTGCAAAATGCCTCAGGTAGTAAAATCCCACATCCGAATTTCTCAAATCATTTTCCTGCTTCGAAGTTTCTCCCTGGTTAGGTATGAGTTTTGGTACTACTGGCATATTGAGTGCTTCCCTAAACCCTAGTACAGATCCGAAAATCTTTGTTTCTGTCGGGAATCAAAACCGGAATTTCCGGATGCAAAAATTTGTGACACCCATTAATTCTCATAATTATACGAGTTCTCATTTTACCAAAATTTCCACCACAGAACTATTAACCATCACCTGAGTGAAAGGTATGCCTAGCTGATGACTTCCGATGAGAACGAAACGCGTCCTAGGCTGATCGAAATTTTAAACCCAAGATTTTGTAAGAAACACAAGTCCAAACTATTGGTACATATTACTTACCCTCTAAACGTTGCCTGTCTCTCTTCGGATGAAGAAATATAAGCCTTAGATCAAAGAAAGAAAACACTGGGGGACAAAATGAGGTCTACCTAGTGACTGAGAAAAATCATTCGATTTGATTCCTATTTATTCAAATTAAATTTATGACAGTGCTAGAAAATTTATAGTACGCACATTGATTAACCCTTGTTTGGCGAGGTATCTTTCTAGGTGTTATTTATTATAATTTTTTAGTTTTCTACCAGAAATATAGTAAGACAAAAAGGGTGAGAAAAGAAAAGAGATTCAAAAGCTCTTTGTGGATGTGCCAAAATTGACTCATTTTTAATACATACCTAGATGAGTTGGAGAGAGAGAGTATAAGATGAGATAATATTTTCAGATTTGCCGAAGCTAATAAGGAAGGGATAGAAGGATAGAAATGAGAATTAGTGGATGTGCCCTTTTTGCTGAAGGAAGAGTGGTAAGGAAAAAAAGAGATATTAATATTCTTAGTGGATATGCCAATTTTTCTAATTCTTAAGAAGAGCTGATAGGATGCGAAACAAATATTTTCAACGATTACGACACAAAATTAATATTTCAGCCTCAAAGAGTAAATCGGAAATTTGAATTTCAAACTAAAGTATATCAGGGGGGAAAATCGGAGGAAATAAAACACTTTGGTTCTCTATTTTAGTGGATGTGGCGAAACTACCATATATCTAATACCTACAAGAGTGACAGGTATCAGAGGTATTTTTCTGCTCTGAGGGTTAACAACAAAGATTTTACCTTAGGCTTAGGCAAATAACCAATGTGATAAGAATTGTCATTATAAGATACATTGCTTTATTACAAACTTCCTATTCGGTTTTTGGTAAAAGTTATAGATAAAATAAAGACTAGCTATGTGAGATTTTTATTAGATTCACGCGTGTTCACAATTTCTAATTGGGTTATTCACTTATTACCTTAATTTTTATTACAACGCAATGGAATAGGTACTATGCAGAGAAGAAGAAGAAGAAGAAGAAGGAGAGGAAGAAGAAGAAGAGGAGGAGGAAGAAGAAGAGGAAAAGATCTCCTCTCAGATGGTCGTCGTTAGATCAAGTACGTCAAATACGTACCTCCACAAAAGAAAAAGACATTACCATCAGCAACCAGTCATTAAATCATCTTCAAATTTGTCGTAAAAACAAGGCTATAATTGAACCAGAACTTTCTATTAGTCCGTAAAGCAGATCTATCCAGAAGGATTCCTTAAAAGTTTAATTTCATTATGGTTAAAAATAATCCTTTGTTTTAACTTCCAAGGACAAACAAAATTCCAAATGATCAAAATTTGATCAAAATAGTTGCTTAGATAAAAGTTTTCAGGACTGAGCTAAGCGAACTTTCTAACTATTTTTTGTTGAGTTTGATAAAATTATATGAATGAAAGAGCTTTTTTTTTAATAATCTCTCTCTTCTTAATTACTCTTAATAAACATGCAAAAAAAAAAAAAAAAAAATGGAAAATCAAATTAGGAACTAACAGAAAAATCGTTACGAAAAAAAGTTCGTTACAAAATTGAAGAAAAATTCGGACATGATAGTTTTACTTACGTTCCACGGATACGCTGCAAATCAAAAGAAGATTCTAAGCAATTCGCTCTGTCTTTTATAGAAAATCCTTTGGTATAAATAAAGCTCCTTCAACACCCACTGACTTGATGTTCCCCAAAGTGATGTACTTTTGTGCCTCCAATATTGAAACATTGGTCTTCAACAAGTGATTTTTTTTTCTTTTTTTTCAGGTCCCTCTAGGGATGTTTACTTTGGTTGCAAAGTTAGAAAACTTGAAGTGATTTTTAAACTGAATTTTGGATCTCAAATGGTTTTTAGGAAGGTATTGTTTTTACAGGCTTTAAAAGTGGTATTATTTTAATGTGGTTTTAAAATTTGGGTTCTTAATGATATTTCAGTAACGCTTGAGAAAGTCCTGAATCAGTTCTAGAAAGGAGCATTTACAATTTTACAGAATCAACATGAAATACTTTTTAGATCTTCAATAAGGTATCTATAGTTGTTCTATATTGGTATAGCCCGTATGGCCAAAGAATCCTGTCCTATACAATACTAAAACTACTGAACAAATACCACTCAGAAATTGCCCAATAGACATTGAGGAAATTTTAAAAACACCATACTTACCAAACAACACATAAAAAGTATAAAAGGTAATTATAGAAGAGCAACACGGAGAACATCAGAAGAAGAAACTTCATCTACATATAAATATAGGTAAGCTATTTTATTAGCTTGGGAGCTGTAATAATATGTTTATTAGGTAATTATTATTAATTAAATATTATTGTAAAATAATATTTTACCATGTTTCAATTCAATTAAATTCTCCTTCTACTTCTTCTTCTTCTTCTTCTTGTTCTTCTTCTTCTTCTTCTTCTTCTTCTTCTTCTTTATCTTCTTCTTCCCCCTCTCCTCGTCCTCCGCCTTCTTCTCCTCCTCCTCTCCGTCCTCCTCCTCCTCCTCCTCCTCCTCCTCCTCCTCCTTCATTCACGTCGCTATTTTCGAAGCTCTGTTTACTCTCTTGGTAACAATAAACAACAAGAACAAGAAAGATCTTGGTAATGAAGTCCCCACTAAGCTTCTTACATTCAATGTTAAGTCTTGGGAGTCTCTTACCAATATTTATTTCTTTCCTTAAGTATTAATTAATGAGCTTGTAGATTTTTCCTTTTTTAACAATCAAGGCCAGTGGTGTACCGCGGGATTTTTATTGTTTTATTGACAAAATATCCCGGATTTTTACTGACGAAAACTATTTACTTTTTTTCCGCGTTTATTGTCTCAATTCAGCTCGTTAGCTTTCACCAGCAGCTCAACTTGTTTGGGGCGCGTGGGAGTGATTGTGTAGGAGTAAGACATCAATGCAGTTTTATATCTCCCCCCTCCCTCTTATTCAAATCGCGAGAACCCTCACAAAACGGCGAAACTTTTCCATTAAATCAAAATACCCGAGGAACCCAGGTACGATGTTCTTCGTGGTTAAATATATATTTACATTGAATATATATTTTATATATTTAAATATATATTTCCACAAGGGGTATTTTAAAGAGAGGTAAATATTTAAAATATAAGTTTGAAAATTAAATTTGGTACTAGGAAGGTATATGAAGTCAGGAGAAGAAAATGAAGAAAAAGAACAGTAAAAATACTAAAAAGAAAATATTTATCTTATCGTTGTAACAGAGTAGACTTTGTTGACTGATTTTTTATTATTAAAAGAAAGATTGAATTGGTTTTACTTTTTTTCTAGTCATAATAGATCTGTGACATGAGAAAGGTCACTCATACTGTGACGTGACAATAGCAAATTTTCTTCAAAAAGGAGATTGATTGATTGATTGATTGATTGATTGGTTAAGAAATATTGCTTTATTTAAACGACATGAGAAAGGTCACTCATACTGTGACGTGACAATAGCAAATTTTCTTCAAAAAGGAGATTGATTGATTGATTGATTGATTGATTGATTGATTGGTTGGTTAAGAAATATTGCTTTATTTAAAAAAACATGTAAAACATACCTAGTGGTAGTTTTCCCTAAGATCTAACTTTTAGTGTCTTTGGAGCAACCAAACAGTGGTGTTAGAATAAAAAGTGCTTATTCAGAGGGTTAACGGATTACAAAATTTCTTGGTTCTGCATACGCCTGAGCTGCTTTGAAAATTCTCCAAACTCCTTGAACTTCAAAATTACTGACGCAAAATTTCTGAAAATTTTCAATTTTTGTTTAAAAATAAATCCGATAAGGATAAACAAAAGATAGCTCGAAACTTCACGAATTTACATGGATTGAAAATATTGGAATAAGCATACCTGATAACCCGATATGTTCGATAGATAAGAGAGAAAGGGGAAGAATGAGGATTAAAGGAAAAGGGGAAGAGTAATGGGTGATAGAAGGATAGGGAATAGAATAGAATATTTATTTTATTTGTAGTTAAGTATACCCTAACGGGTGTTTACAATGGTCATCAATAATTATAAAAACTAGACAATATTAATACTAATGAAATAATGTAAAAAAATATCAATAATAAAATAAAAAGAAAAAAAAAGGGAAGAGAGCAGGTCGTGAATTGAGAGGGAGGACAAGGTGTAAAATGACAGAACAGGAGATAGGTGTGAGAATTAACAATCAAGGCCAGTGGTGTACCGCGGGATTTTTATTGTTTTATTGACAAAATATCCCGGATTTTTACTGACGAAATTTTTTTTTTACCCAAAAAGGGGTAGAAATTAGTCTAAGTACCAATATCAAAATTTGGCACATCCACCAATTTGATAAAAAAAAGAGAAAAAGACAGGAAAGTCATCTAGCAACCATCCTACAAGAAATTGTCAAACTACCTAATGACTTTTTTTTACGAGAAAGAGAGAGAGAGAGAGTTTTGTTAGATGGGTCTGTAAAAACAAAGGTCTTATCGTCCCGAAATAGAAGAGAGAAGGAGCACAAGAGATAGTAGGAAGTCAGCCGTTCCGAGAACGAACCTTGTCTATCTAGGCATTTTAGGATAAAGCTGTTTAGTAGAAGTACTTGTAGGTAATACAATTGAACGCTATAGCAGCTAGAATTTTTTCCGTCTTAGAGTTTGACAACCACTGAACTCGAAAATTTCGACCCTATGTTGAAAGCCACTGACTTGTCAACTTACTCAAACTAAAATCCTTACACAAGCTGGATTGGACAGGGTCGTAGTCCAAGGCAGAGACTTGTATCTGGGGATCTCATTAATTTTTGTAGGCGGATACTGCCCCAAAATCGGTTGGAAATGAGGTCACTGCTGAAATTTGAACCTCAGTTCTACCTATCTGTTATGAAATAACTGTATAGAGGAATTTAGCTTTAAAGTGGCAATGTACCAGGCTAAATTCCGGTAAACATTATCTAGGATTGTACCAATTCTGCCTGTCCTAGTATCAATCCTATGTAAGGATTAATAAAATTCCTTTAAAGACTGAGTAAGTCAGACGTTATTTTGGAGAAAAATTTGACTTTTTTGTCACTGCTAAGGTTCAAACCTTAGTCCCATTTATTATTAATCCACTGGCTAAAAACCAAAAGGTTGTTGGGTACTTATGCAGTCCATTTTTATGTACCTACTCGTAATATGTTTAACAACTCTTTACGTACCTACCTACCTTTCAGAAAAGAAGTTCATAAAGTGCTGCCCTCTATTGAGCTTTCCCAACTTCCTATCGAAAAAAATTCCCGTCAAAATCAGGAGAAAATCTGAACGGAAAAATCGGTGGAAAAGCTCGCCAGCTTCAGTTTTTTCTCACCAGAGGGCTACACTTGTTCATGTTTGGACTGCAGCTCTCGGTGCAAGCAGCAATCAATATTGCAACGGCTGCAGTGAAATCTCAACGCTTCCGAGCATGCGCAGAACGACGAAAATCCTAAATTTTTGATTCACTCTTCTGTGTTTGTTTTTTTTTTTACCTTTTTTACTTTGAAGAACGAAAAGTTCGGCGAACACTTTGCTTCAAAAGCACGTCGCAAAATTTGTCTGTACAGAGTTTTTTTTTTTTTTTTTTATAGTTTTGTTCGATGGAAAAG